>NC_058409.1:79987145-80287145 GCF_002201575.2 Neomonachus schauinslandi | reverse complement strand
ACCTAAAAGAAGCTCACAAATTCTCATATAGTACTATACTATATTTATAATGGAGAGGGAGGAGATGTTTTCAGCTGGGATATTAATTAAGGACAGAATATATTATTTAAATTAATACCAATATGTTATACATTTAAGATTTAATTACCCAAACTTTTTTTAAGTTAGTCACTATTTATTTCAGTTTTTAAAATGTTTGAGTAAGTCCAAGAGATACAAAACTGAAACTGATCATTTTAATCATTTTAACAAAAAAAATTATTCAAGGATATATAAATTGTTGCTTGACATGCCACAGGAGACCATCTAATACTGGAAAATGCATTTATGGTAAGTGAATGACAAAATACATAAAGTGGTCAGCATGTGAGGAGACATGAGAAGACAGAATAAAAATACTTTTACCATTGACTAATAAATGTCAGAAAGTGTAATTGAACAAAAAAAAGAAAGAAGAAAGCTATCTAGTGTGAGACTTGTTTAGTAAATGATTTAAAATAATGTAGAGACACAGAGAAAGAGAAATGATCCCATTATTACTTGGAAGGGAATGTAAATAGCCCCACATTACAGAGCTGGGATGAAATGAGCCCTCTTGGAGTGGCTATCCAGAATGATGCTGGGTCTCCACGGTCAGCTTTGGCATCTCATTATCCAAGAGCTGTGTATACATGTAAGAACCTCTGAGAAGATCAATGGATAAGATTGATAAGAATATGAGAAAGAGGATGGAGAAAAAATGTATAAAGCAAGATTAAAGGTGCTAAAGATTTTTGTAAGTTCTAAAGAAGAACAAAGTAGGAAAATGATAATAGTGTACAAATAAATAACAAGTGGAGAGAGTAATTACTGAACACATTTGAAGGGAATAATAGGGTTAAATTTAAGGTGAATACTATATGTATGGGAAAATTCCTTTGTGTGAAATACGCTAAGAGTCAAACTATATAACCTCAAGAGAAAAGCTACCTTATAATTCAGTTCTCCATGGACTCACATTCTAGGAGACAATCTGGGATGAACACCAGAGTCCAGGTCCAGAAGAGCAGGTGCATAAGCCTTATGCAGCTTAGTGTTAAACTGCAGCTGCTGTCTGAATGAACTGAATCTGCCAGGTCACCACTAATAACCAGGGCACAGAGATAAAAGCATATTCAGGATTTCTGGCCGGTCAGCGGCATAGAAGCAGACCTCACTAAAAAGTTAAAGAAAGTGACTGAATCACAGTGAAGTGAGATTGAAAACCTAGCAAAGAGAGAATCTGGCGGAAACGTATATCGTTGGATAGATGGAGTGTATGTTCTATCAGAACTCAGTGGATTCCAAAAAGGTATGCATTGCCACTGAATTAGGTTTTCCATGTTCAGTAAAGAGGAGATTTGTAGGAGGAAAACACTTCATACAAACAAAACAAAACAAAACAAAAACCCTATAAGAAGGTTAGAACACTCAAATGCATATAGCAGATAGGAAGTAGTGCAAATGTGGGAAGATCTTAACTCATAGTGAAGAGAGGGAGAGGAAAAATAAAAGCAGAAATTAGGATGAAAATTGACATGTGACACTTTGTCTCAGTATAAAAGAAGCCAAAAGCGGTAGCTGGGATTATGGCACACAAGAGAATGCATGCTCCATTTGAAGAGGAAACACTATTTAAATCCACTAGAATATTGCCATCTGGAATGTAGCCTCATCTTCTGATTTTCAAGAGAAGTTGAAAGTAAGAATTTTAAAACTGAGCAACTAATTAAAGAAGAAAACTAACCAAGTGGGCCAACTATGTAAGTCTAAAGAAATGTCATTTAGATTTGGGTCCTCTATTGTCTTCTGGTATATATGTGTTATTAAATAGGTTCTTGTTTGTTTTTTTTTTTAAGATATTAATTTATTTGACAGAGAGAGAGACACAGCGAGAGAGGGAACACAAGCAGGTGGAGTGGGAGAGGGAGAAGCAGGCTTCCCGCGGAGCAGGGAGCCCGATGTGGGGCTTGATCCCAGGACCCTGGGATCATGACCTGAGCCGAAGGCAGACGCCTAATGACTGAGCCACCCAGGTGCCCCTATTATATAGGGTTTTTTTTTTATTGATTTTTTTTTATTCTTATGTTAATCCCCATACATTACATCATTAGTTTTAGATGAAGTGTTCCATGATTCATTGTTTGTGCATAACACCCAGTGATTATATAGGTTTTTAAGATAAGTAAAACCACTTCTTAATAAATCAAGTCCACCTCTGATAATTTCATTGCTTAAAGGAGAAAACCAAAGGGCACAGAAAGCTCATTCTCAGCATTCTCTTCTTATCTTGAGAAAAATTTCAAGGATAACTAAAGTCTGAATTAAAAATAAGAAATTTGTAATTTGTTCCTAAAACATTCCATTATTCTTTTGATGTACAGTTAGCTGCATTGGGTCCTCTTCTTTACTTAGGCCAATAATCGAGCAAGTTACAGTTTAAGATGGTACCATAACCTCATGATTTAGACATACTCTCCATTAAAAACAAAGTAAATTGTTGATAAATCATAGATAAAAGGCATAAAAATTGGAAAGTAACCAACCAGATTGTTCTTATTTTTGGACAAAATATCTACACCAAATCCTTCCTCAATTCTACATAGAAAATCTAATATTTTAAAAGAGAATTTAGCAAGGTTGTTGAACACAATAATTAACATAAATACCAAAAGCATTTTTATACAAAATAACCCATTTAAAATATAATAAAAATATTCCATAATAACAACAATAAACTGTAAGATATGTAGAAATAAACCTAAAAATGAAGCAACCAACTATTAGAAACTAGTTAAGAATATATAAGGAGATCTAAATATAAAAAATTATAAAGGAAGGCCAATCAATAGCCTGAAAATATACATTCTTCCCCAAATTGATCAATAAATTTGATTTCCATTCAAAACTGAAACTGCTCTTTGGAACCTTTCAAACTGACCCTAAAAGTTCTCAGGGAAGCAAAAAACAAAAAAGACAATTTTGAAGAACAGTGTATGAAAGATAATTCTTATCACATATGAAGATTCATTTGCAGCCTTAGTAATTAATATAGTGTGAGCTGATAGAGACAGGGGTTGATAAATAGATCAATAGAAAAAAGAAAAAATTTGCACTTATATTGACAATATATTACAGAGGTAGTATTGTAAATGAATAAAAATGATGGACTAGTTAGTAAGTGCTGGTGAAAAAATGATTATTCATATAAGAAGAACATAAATTTAGATCCCTTCCTTAAACAACAAAAAGATAAAATGTCTGGTGGAGTAAAGTAAATGTCAAAAGCAAATCCTTAAAACTTTGAGAAGAAAATATATCATTGAGACATTAGGAATAGATTTCTTAGAAAAGAAACCAAAACCCTCCCGACACCGGAATAGTTATTGAAATTAAAATTTATATTCAAAAAAATAAACAAAGGAGAAAGATAAGCTTCACACTAGAAGAAAATATTCCCAAGATATATAATCAGGAAGTGTTTGGAGAATATACAAATGCCAGCAAATAAATAAAAAACATATAGTATCCAGGGGCGCCTGGGTGCCTCAGTCAGTTAAGCCTCTGACTCTTGGTTTCGACTCCAGTCAGTATCTCAGGGTCATGGGATCAAGCCCCACATTGGGCTCTGAGCTTAGGGGGCAGTCTGCTTGAGATTCTCTCCATCCCTCTCCCTCTGCCCCTCCCACCACAAGTGTGAGCAGGCTCTCTCTCTCTCTTTCTCTCAAATAAATGAATCTTAAAAAAACCCACAGAGTATCCAATAGGAAAAAAATGACAAGAGATAAACACAGAGTATTCACAGAAAAGGACATCAGAACGGTTAAACAAGGAAAAGTCCAAATATATTAGTAATCATGAAATTGCAAATTAATGCCACAATAAAATAATTATTCACATCCATCAGGATGGAAATGGTCTGGTGAGAGCAGTCTTGATCAGGAATAGGTATCTGAGACATTCATACATTCTGAAGAGTAGCAAAGAAATAGAGGATTATTTTTGGCAATTTCAAGTAGAGATGAATATTAACATAATTTATGACCCAGGTATATTCTCTAAAGAAACACACATGTGGCTATATTTATGAATATGTTAAATCTCAAAAACAGTATTTTGAACAAAAAAGGGGCAAACTGCAAAATGACATATTCACTAAGACCATTTCCATGAAGTTTAAAACACAACATTTTGAAATACTGATGGATGTATACATATAATCAAAAACAAATGAGCATGGTAAATGCTAATATTAATTAATTCTGCCTGGGGAAGAAATTGGAAAGGTTTACACAACATTCTTTGATGGTAGTTGTACTTTTTCTCTTTGAAAAAATGATGTAAATGAATATGAAATCATGTTAAGATTTTTCTAAAGGTGGTTTGTGAGTACATGGCTAAAATAAACATTGGTGCGGCACCTGGGTGGCTCAGTCTGTTAAGCGTATGCCTTAGGCTCAGGTCCTGATCCCAGGGTCCTGGGATTGAGCCCCGCATCGGGCTCCCTGCTCAGGGGGAAGCCTGCTTCTCCCTCTCCCACTCCCCCTGCTTGTGTTTCCTCTCTCACAATCTCTCTGTCAAATAAATAAATAAAATATTTAAAAAAATAAAACAAAATAAACACTGGCTCTTCATTAACTTCCTATTTTTATATAAATATTTGAAATAAAAAAATACTAAATAAAACATCAATTATGACCATATTCCACTGAATCACAAAAAAGGAGGAAGATACACACACACCCAGCAAAAAGGAATTCTCTAATAATATTGCTGAGAAGAAATATATAAGAATACCCTTACCTCCTAATTTCTCTTCTCTTCTCTCTTTTTCACTTTGTATTTTAGAGAAATGGTAAAAGAAGAAAATAAAAATCTAAGCATCTAAATCTATATATCTCCCTCTAAGCACTGTTTTAACTCTGTACAGTAAGTTTTGATATTTTGTTATATTACCATCCATTTTGAAATACTTTCTAATTTGCCTTGTGATCCTTTCCTCCCTCCCTCCTCCTTTTCTCTCTCTTTTTTTCTCTCTCTCTCTCATATATGGTGCTTTTATTTCTAATTCAATTTATTGTAGTCAGACAATATTTCAGTTTTATTTCAGTGCTTTGGTACTTATTGAGACTTGTTTTGACCAGTGTGAGGTATATATCCCGCTGAATGTTCTACTTGCACTTGAAAAGAAAGTATATTTTGTATTTGTTGGATGCCATGTTCTTTAAATGTAAATTATAAGTTGGTTGATACTGTTGTTCAAACCCTCCTCGTCTTTACTAACATTTTCTGTCTCTTATTCTACCAAATACTGAAAGAAGGATATCAATATGTTTATGGATTCGTCTATTTCTTCCTTTAGTTTTGAATTTTTTTGCAATGTGTATTCCAAAGTTCTGTATTATATTCCATTTTCTAGGTAAATGAAAATAGAATTTTCTCAAACATTAGGGGCATGCAATTTAGAATTTTCATGACTTCTAAGTGAATTGATATTTTTATCATTAGGAAATATTCCACTTAATTTCTAATGTATTCTTTGTTTTGAGGATTTTGAGAATGATCACCTGCCATTTTTCTTGAGTTCAGGGTTTTTGTGGTATACCTTCTTTTTTAAAAAAAATTCTATTTCATTAAACTGGAATACTGAAACTGACTTTGCCTTTGCTTTTCATACATTTTCGTTGTGGCTTATTTTTGCAATACAATTTGATCTGGGTTACTTATGTACCCTCAGTGAGGATATAAAAAATATGTGCCCTGGCTGTCTGAAAAAAGAAGGTATTCTGTTCAAGAAAGAGTTTTTTTTTACAATCTGCCAAAAGGTTAGGATTTTCTCCTCCTTAGGCTGGGCTCTTGGGTTTATGATCCTTCCACTGGGCACCTCCCTACTCTGCAATACCAGCCTCCCCACCCATGACATCTCTTCCTCAGGAGGCTGCCTACCATTCCACACACAGCTTGGCTGGTTTGTTAGACACCATTGAGAACACCAACTTTATGAGGATTAGACAAGTCATGCAGAAAAATCTCAGTGTTTCAGTTTGATTTGACAACCTTTCATATACAGCATAAATGCCAACCATTCTTCTCCTTGCTTCCCTCTTGATTAAAACCTCTAACGTAAAACTAAAGATAGTTCTTACACCATCTTTATTTTGGGAAAACTGAAACAACATGTTTCTATTGGCCTCACCCCAGCTTTCTTAATTCTTTTGGCCTGTGAATTCAGTCTTCTCTCTCCTGATAGTAATGCCTCCTTCAATCTGATCAGAATATTCTGGAATCTACTGTCTCCTCAGCTTGTTTGTTTTGTTTAAATACAATTTTTATTTTAGAATAGAGTTAGAAGTACAAATTTAGAAGATAGTATAGAGAGTTACCATATAACCCTTAAACAGTTTCTCCTATTATTGTTTTTTATTAGTATGGTACATTTACCATAATTACTATTAACTAAAGTCCATACTTTTTTCAATTTTTAAAACGTTTTTCCTTAATATCCCTTTTCTGTTCCTGAATTCCAGCCAGGACACCGTATTGCACTTAGTGGTCATGTCTCCTTAGGCTCCTTAGGTTGTTGACAGTTTCTGAGACTTTTCTTGTTTTGATGACCTTGATGATTCTAAGGATTCCTGGTCAGATATTTTGTAGACTATCCCTAAGCTGCGATTTGTCTGAAGTTTTTTCTCCTAATTAGGCTGTGGTTTTAGGTTTTTGGCAGGAAAACTACAGACGAAATGTGTCATTTTTGTTACATTATATCAAAAGTACATGCTAACAACAGAACTTATCACTATAGATTTTGACCTTTATCACCTGAGTGACATGGTATTGTCAGGTTTCTCCACTTATAAAGTTCCTCTTTTTCGCCACTCTCCATGCTTTCCCCTTGTGCTTTTTGGAAGTAAGTCATTATGTGCAGCCCATACTTAGAGCCTTCACATCTCCTGTAAGGCACAGTATCTATATAAATTATTTGGAATTTCCTGGATGGAAGATTTGTCTCTTTTCTCTTATTTAAGCATCTATTCAATCATTCATTTATATCAGTATGGACTCCTGGATATTTATTTTATACCACTTTAATCCTCCACACATACTCTAGCAATTAGTCAAAATTACCATTTAAATGCTCTGGCCAGTATATTATAGCTCTAGGATTTCTATCCAGGTAGACAGATCTTGACTGTGTCTCCCTAGATGCTCTTGACTCTCCATATTTTGGGGTGGGTTTGCCCTGCAACCTCAGTGTTCTGATGAGTCTAAGAAAAATAACTGATTTTCAGTTTGTCCAGCTTTTTCTAGTAAGGATGGAAGTGATGGTTTGTGAGCTCTTTCTTTTTCGGAACTGAAAGTGCAAGTTGGTGTATTAGTCTGTCTTTATATTTAAAGTGTGCTGGGTCTTGTTTTTTAATCCGTATGAGAATCTCTGACTTGTGTTTAGTCCATCACCCACTATTGTTGGGTTTAATTCTTTGCCATGCTATGTGTTTTATATTTCTCCCACATGTTCTTCTGCCCCTATGCTTCCTTTCTTGACTTTTTTCATGTGAAGTTATTTTCTTAGTATTCAATTTTATCTCTATAGACTTTTTAGTTTTTCCACTTTCTGTTATTAGTGTTTCTCTAGTGATGTAGTTTTAAGCTTCCCTTCAAAAAATATTACACTATTTCACAGTGGAAGGACTTACAACAGTATAACCCTTCCTTTGTTACATATTCTATGGACCCCACAATACATCATTATCAAATATTATTTTTTATTTGTAATAGTTTATAGTCTTAAGGAAATTTAAGTATCTTTATATATATAATATTACATATATATGTGTATTACATGTATGCATATATTCCTATATATTTACTCTTTCTGCTGATCTTCATTCCTTTCTTAAGAGAAGATATCCAGGATTTCATTTACTATCATTTCCCTTTAGGCTGAAGAACTTATAATAGTGCAGGTTTCCTGGGGACAAATTCTTCTGTTCTGTCAGCTTAAAAATGTCTGTATTTCACTGTTATTTGGGGAGATATTTTCACCAATTATAGATTCCTAGGTTCATATTTTATTTTCTTTCACCCCTGTGAAGATATTATTGTATTCTCTTCTAGCCTCCCAAAGTTTCTGCTGAGAAGGACCCTTTCTGCTATATTTAATGTGTCTTTTTTTTCTCTAGCTACTTCTAAGATTTGCATATTATGTTTTGTTTCTAGCAGTTTGATGTGCCTAGTAATTTTTAAATTTATTTATCCAAGCTGAGGTGTTTGATGAGATTCTTGGATTTGTGGGTTGATTTCTTTCAACTAATTTTTAGAAGTCATCAACCATTTATCCTGACATATTTCCTCTAATCCATTTTCTCTCCCCCTTTCAGGTTGAAATTATGCAGACCATTTGATATTTTCTCACATATCACATATCTATTATCTCTTGTTTTTGTTTTAATTCTTTTTTTTTCTAGTTTGGATATACTCTATTGATCAGTATTCAAGTGTATTGATTCATCATTCTGCTGTGCTCAATCTGTTGTCAACAGATGAATTCATTTTTAATCACTGATTTCTTTTTTTCATTTATACAATTCCATTTTTTCCTTTTGTATATCCTCAATATTTTGCCATGGATGTTGTCCACCATTTCCAATAGATACTAGCTATGGTGTGAATGTGTATATCCCCCTAAAATTCATAAGTTGAAAATGATGCCAATATAAAGGTATTTGGAGGTGTAGCCTTTGGAGAGAGAGAGATCTTGAGAGTGGAGCCCTCATGAATGGAATTAGTGTTCTTATGAAAGATATCCCACGAGGCCTCCTTAGTCCCTTCACTCTGCCTTGTGAGGTGACAGCTAGAAGCTGCCAACTATGAGCTAGAAAGTGGGTATGCACCAGACACTGAATCTTCTGGTGACTTGATCTTAGATTTCCCAGAATCACCTGGGTGACGTGGTATTGTCAGGTTTCTCCATTCCACTAGAACCCAGAACTATGAGAAATAAATTTCTGTTGTTTTTAAGCTATCAATTTATGGTATATTTCTTGTAGCAGCCCAAGTGGACTAAAACAGTATGTTAGTGTCTCTATCATATAACTGATATCATCTATAATTGTATCATGAAGCCATTTATGTTTCTTCTATCAACTATTTCTTTTTTGACTATTAGTCACTTTTGTTGTTGTTGTTGTTGCTGTTTCATGTGCCTTGCAATTTTTTTTTGTTTTCTGCCAGACATTTTGTGTTAAATAACAGTGGGGACTGAATTATACAGTATTTACCTCCAGAAAATATTATGACATTTTCTTGCAGGCTGCTACAATTAGAGGCTAAGTCAATCTGAAATAAAGTTAAACTGTTTATAGGCATTGTTGCAGATTTAGTTCACTACTGACTTAACATATTTTGAGATTGTGATCAGGGCTTTTCCTTCTGTAGAACAAAGGATCTGAGTGCTGGTGAGGCTTCTTAGTGCTTTATAGGCAATTTACTGGTCAAACTATATCATCTCTGTCCTTCACAAATTAGATATCAGCTTGCTGGGCCATTTGGGAATGATCTTTGCTTTCCAGTCCTGCCTCCACATTTTTCTGCCTTGGAAAACCTCTATTTGCCCTGCTGCAATGCCATGCTCTTTCCAAAACTGATGGTGGCTGCTTTATACTTCTAGAAGGCTTTAGAATGAATGGATTCTCTTAGCTCTCCTGCTGGCCTTTGGTAGTTGAAAGCTTGGAGTATCCCAAAAGGGTTTCTTTCATATGGAGCTCTTTCAATATGACTGACAGTGTGGTAAGTGTGTTACATGGAATATTCTCCTTGATTATTAGAAAAAGTTTATGAAGCAGTTATAAGTAAAATCTTACAGGAGAGTAACTAGAGAAAGTTAGGAGAAATTAAGATAAAAAGAATCAAAAGAATAAAATTATGATAAAGGAAAAAATAGTCAACTCTATAAAGAAAGAGAAAAGAAGAAATGGGAGGAGGAGGAAGCCAATGAAAGTCTGTAAAACAGAAAAGGTTTAGGGCATATCTATTGGAGCAAGGTTAATAGTGGCAAGTTTTATTTTAATTGGCTTATTCACTTGTAAGACTTGGTCAAATTGATGACTGTTTGTGGTATCTTTTTGTTCCTCACCAGGCTGTGTATTTGTTAAGAACAGATATTGTGGCTTATTCACCATATATTTTCAGGAATGTTCAAAAGGCTCAGCACATATTAAGTATTTATAAATATTCATTGTTATCTTAAGGTTTCACTCCATTCATTTATTCATTCATAAAAT
Organism: Neomonachus schauinslandi; assembly: GCF_002201575.2. NCBI lineage: Eukaryota > Metazoa > Chordata > Mammalia > Carnivora > Phocidae > Neomonachus > Neomonachus schauinslandi. The sequence continues at coordinate 80,276,847 of NC_058409.1, read as the reverse complement.
ATTTTGGGGGGATTTCCTACTATGTGTCAAGCACTCTTCTAGAAACTAGGAATACCTTAGAAACCACAGAAAAAATCTATGCCATTGTAAAACTTTTAAAAAAGAGAGCAACAAACAGGATACAAAATGAGTTAATTACATAGCATTCTAGAAAGTGATAAGTACTATAAAGAGAAAAACAGAACAGGGAATGGGTGATTTGGAGAGTGTGCTAGGAAAAATGGGTTTTAATTTTAGAGGGCAATCAAGAAAAGCATCAATGAGAAGATGCCATTTCAACAAAGACCTGAAGTATGTTAGGTTATCTACCTAACATGCAAAAGCCTTAAATTTCCACCGTCTTGAGTGATTTAGGAATTGCGAAGAGACAAGTATGACTACACTAGAGTAAGGAAGGGGAGAGTAGCACAGGATGAGAGAATGCAGTTAAGGGTAGATCAGATTATATCAGACCTATTAAGCCATTGTAAGCCTTTTCACTTTAAGTGAAATGAGGAACTCTGCAGAGTCTTGAGCAGAGGAGTAACACTATATGACTCATGTTTCAAAAGTTTTACATCCTCTCAGATGATATAGCTAATGAAACAGAGCTTCACTGCCCTATAATTTTCTTTTCCACATAACCTATTTCAGAATCCCTATAACAGTCTGTGGTATAGAAACAAGCATCATGTTTCAACTCACAGTTATGTATAAGTCATGTATTGGGGAAAAATGAATTGGGGACTAAATATCTAGATACATCATGTTCAAGAGACGCAAGACCCAACTTCCCAGATTTTAAAGTCCTTCCATATTCAAAGAAAGGACAAGGCTAACCTGTCATCTTTTAATAGGTAAAGAAATTGAGGTTTGAGACAGAAACTAGACCTTTTGACATTAAATTCATATCTTTCACTATTAAAATATGTGTCTCTTCAGAGCTTTGTAAAAGAAGGAAATGATGATTTAGACCTAGCATGAATAAATGTTAATTGGGCAGATGATAGATATTTGGGGCTTTGTGGTCCATATAGTATCTTTCATAGCCACTCAACGCCAAGTTGTAGCACAAAGGCAATGACAGACAACAAGTCAGCTGTTTCAGTAACTCTTAAATTATAAAAACAGGCAATGTGACAACTCAGATTTGGTTGGTGGGCCATAGTTTGCCAAACTTTGATTTAGATTATGATGTTGAGAGCAAAGGGGAGATTATAAAGCAGTTTTCAGAAGTTATGCTGATTCTTTTAAGCTCAGTAGTTCCTGGGTGACATTGAACAGGAAAAAAACTATGCAAATAAGAACATGAATGTAACTAGCTTTCAACAGCACCATGTTCCTACATATAGCTTTTCTGCCTAACCAAGAATAATACCTCTGGGAGGAATTATAAGTTAGTCTTTCTCCAGAAAGGGGTACTTGGAAGATTGTAGCATGGATGGATGAAAGGACATATTTGTTTCTCAGAAATGTGTAAATGATTTGCTAAATTCCCAAGGCATTCACAGTTTAGAAATGTATACTGGAGGAAGAAATAAATATCTATAAAATTTTGAAACTAAGTATTCAAATGTTGGTATTTCTTAGATTACTACAACTAATGGCTGACATTAATACAGCATCTTTATTCTCCCATTCTTTCTTGAATCTGTGAAATATATATGCATTTATATGAAATATTTTATATAATTCCATATACAATATATATGTGTTTTTCCCTCACCTCACTTCCTGGTAGGGAAACTAAGTATCAAAAGGATTAATATATGCCTAAGGAAGAAGTTAATGACAGGCATAAGCAGAGAATTCTGATTTCATGGCACCCAGATTAAAGCTGTTTACATTTGTTCTAAATTAATATATCTGTAGCCCCAGGTTGAGTCTCCAAAGCAAATAGACAGGAATCCCAGGGTATGTCAATTTCAGACAAGAATGATAATTTGCACGTGTACATTTCAAATGAGGCTCTATCTACTACTTTCTAAAGCTGAAAGCCTATCTATGTAAAATTCACATTTAGTACAAATGTTTCATATACCTACTTATTTTTGGTTAGAGTACTTAGGTAGTAAACAAGTTTGTTGGATCTTTTCCTTGGCCAAATAACTTTAATAGGAAAGACTGTCACTAAGGAGATGATTAAAGGAACCTAGTGGCCTTCTACCACACTTCCAAATGCAGGTAGTATATTTCTAATTATTACTTAGGTCTTCGCTGATAATCACAGACAAAATGGCATAAGGAAGCCAGTCATTAGACATATCCTTTGGCTAGTCCCTGATCGAGAATTTATTTGAGTCAAGATACATTATCTGTAATCATATTTGGCTCCTCTGCATACGTGCATGCTATTTTTGAAGGCTTAAACTGCAAGAAAGCTAACTGGCTTCTTACATGTTAACCTGATAATTAAAAGTGACATATATTCCTTACTATATGGTATCTCAGGTAAAGGAACTATTGATTCAGGTTTTTCATACTAAAACATATTTTGTTTAGGTAAAACAACTTTTGTGGGTACAAAATTAAGATTTAAAAATAAGTAGAAGGATTTAAACTTTCTTTTTTTAAATAAATGGACCTATAAATTTCCTTTAAAAAAAAAAAAGGTTGAGAATCCTTAGCTTACCTCTCACCTGTAATGAATAGAATAAAGGAAATAGAGAACCTGTAGAGAGATTTTGGGATAGTTTTGAGAACTATGTGTTGAGTCCCATATGTTAGAAAAAAATGTTACCTACTTCAAAAGAGGTATGTGTATTACCTTAAATAAGACCTAGTATTCTTAATGTCTAGATACTAGAGAAGTATCAAAGTATTTGATATTACAGCGCTGAATACTAAAAACTATTCAACAAATTTTATTGCTTGGTCATATAATCATTTGAATATATGTAACACACACGCCTCTTTGGTATATCTTTATTTCAGATGCTATTGCTTATGTATGGATTAGTTAAAGAGAAATTCTTTTTTTTTTTTGTAGATTTTATTTATTTATTTGACAGAGAAAGAGAGAGATCACAAGTAGGCAGACAGGCAGGCAGAGGGAGAGGGAGAAACAGGCTCCTTGCTGAGCATGGAGCCTGATGCGGGGCCCGATCCCAGGACGCTGGGATCATGACCTGAGCCAAAGGAAGGACGCCCAACTGACTGAGCCACCCAGGCGCCCCTAAAGAGAAATTCTGTTTATATGTTGCAGCCATGGGGGAAAGCTTGCATGATACATAGTAAATGTTATAATATTGCCCAATAGAGTATCCATTTATGGTAATGTTCAATGGTAATATCTGAAGTATTTAAAGCTCTGACTTTGAAAAGGAAAGGAATTTCCCCATAAAAGATAACTTTAAAATGAGTCTTCTTTTATTGTATAGAATGCTGATCTTGGTAGAGAGATAAGCAGACAGACATAAGATGTTGAACAGCTGAGTTTGAAAGATAAAGTATTGCAGCTACATATAGTCATTTACGTTAAATAATAAAGCAAGCAGCTACCATTTTATCAAGCATAATAGAAGGGATCACAGATATGGCTCCATGCTTACCACCTGATTTTGACCAAATTAACATGTAAAAACTGAGAAATTCAGGGTCATAGAATGAAAAACCTGAAATGAGAATAAAAAATCTTGGTATGAGGAGGTAATACTCTAGAAAAATGAACAGAGATCTGGACTGATCTGGAATATTGATCCAAACAAAAGTTTGTTTAGTGAAAAGAACGTAGAAACATACTTTAGAATCACTGTACAGTACTTGTAATTCATGTATGTAATCTTACATGATAAAAAGTACATTGTTCTTATTAAAGAATATATAATAAGTATTTTTTAACAAGTTCTTTAGTAGTTTTCATAAAATCCACTGTTAAAAAGGCTTCTTAAGTATTGTTAAATATCTCAAATTGTGGAGATTCTTTTGATAACAAAGTTTCTGATTCCCAGCTAATAAAAAAAAATAAGATAAAATAAAGAAATGTATTAGCATCTTTCCTTACAGAACTGTGTCACTACTTGTTAGACATGCCATATATACACTTAATTTTATAAGTATAGGCTTCATGCACTTATAAGATAACATGGTTTAATTAAACATCTTAAAGCAATTTTTGAGATTGTTTTGGTAAATGTAAAAATATTTTGAGCTATTTCTATATATTACTCCTTTAAATAAGGAATCTGACTTTTCTTAAAAATTTTTTTAAAAATATTTTATTTATTTACCTTAGAGAGAGAGAGTGTGTGCATGAGTGGGGGAAGCAGCAGAGGGAGAGAGAGAAGCAGACTCCCCACTGGGCAGAGAGACCAATCCTAGGACCCTGGGATCATGACCTGAGCTGGAAGGCAGATGAATAACTGACTGAGCCACCCAGTAGCCCCTCTTTAAAAATTTAATCAAAGTTGGAAAGCTGAAAATTTTGATGTGATTCTAAAATAGGGATAAATTCCATATTTTCAAATATTTGATTTTTTAAGATTCTGTTTCCATTAGAAATAAAATAAAAAGGATATATTTCAATAATATTTTAATCTTTTAAGATTTTGAAATATTAAACTATTTTTCTTTCTTTAATTTACTCATTATACAGTATAAGCACCTGGAAGTCATTGTAAAAAGGACTCATTAAGATTCTTCTGTGACAAATTTTATATTTACTGTTTAGGGAGATTCAATTTATGTCAGCAGTTTCTTTTTTCTTATTACTGAAAAAATTCACATTGATCTTGAAACATAGGCATTTTCTTCAAGTATATAATGCATACAGACATCACTCTTAAGTTCTTATGATTTGTTATGCTAAAAAAATCCCTGCAATGTCTTTACATGAACATAGAAAACATACTCGCTCTATATTTTTTGCTTTAATCTCTAATATTTATTTCTCATGCTCACATTAAGCATTATAGTCTCCATTTAAATTAATAAAAATCTATGACCCAATACAAGGAAAACTAATCATCTAAATAGATGTAATATATTGCTATCCTGTCTGTACCAGAACAAAACAAGTTATTCTTAAAAAGGATTGATTTTGATGGAAAACTAAGCTCCTTAACAAAGTGATTCTGTATGAAAGGATTCAGTTGGAAAAGAAAGTGCCTTTGCGAGGCAATCAAGAGCCCTGATTTGGTCTGAGTCCCTCCCCTCCCTGGCTGAGTGATCACAGGTATTTTAGAATTTGTATTTATACTCCTTCCCATGAAAATGCAATTCATGAAAAGTGATGCTCAAACCATTCTAAACATATATTCTATTCCCAGAAAAACATTCATGATCTTCATCCTATTAATATAATAGTTAGTATACTAGGAAGGCTTATAATAAAAAATAACACTGCCAAAATGTAATAAAATGAAACAAAGATTAACAAAACAATAAAGACCCAAAAGTTAAGCCTGAGAAGAAAGGAACAAATCTCTAAACAAAACAAAATAAAACAAAATGTTTATTTATCAAATGTAGTAGTAGCAAATAAAAATGAAGAACAGGAAGAAGGACCAGTGAGATGTTTAGTATGAGCTATCTCTCCCAAATATAAATGATAGGAAATAAATGAAGAACACGTCTATTTAAAATATGCTGTGATACTATAAGAATAATATTAAAATTAAAAATGCAAGATGAAGTGAAAACATGATGGAAGACAAGAGAATACCCCAGCATAAAAATCCAGTATTTCAATTCAAGGTAACTTATAGAAACACATGATTAAATGCAAGAGTATCTAAAGCTTATAAAGTAAGATACAGAAGTTCAGTCATCTGAAATAATTGCTATTAAGTGCAAATAGGAAAGGCCAAATCTGTAAGGAATTCATGTTAGGCTTTAAGGTTAGAGGTACATGCATTTTAATCCCAATCTGTCATTGTTTGCTGTCTGATCCTGCTATTTAATCTTTTGAAAGCTCAGATACCTCACTAGAAACAGGCCATTATAGCTGTCATAGAATTTTTGAGATAATTAGAGGTGATTATATATGTAAAGCATTTAGCCAAATGATGGGCCAATAATACTCCCCCAAATTTTTGGTGGGGGGGGAGAGGAGACGAACAAATTAGTTGGCAAACTTATTTTACCCATGATGATTCTTCAGAATGGATATAAAGCAACAAAGTCTCTTTCAGTAGAAACACACACACACACACATACACACACACATAGAACATTCCCAGGCCTCAACTTGTCATGTTTTAAAACCTTAAAAGTTTTAAGTTTAAAGCTTAAAATATTAAGAACAAAGAGAAGATTTTACAAATTGCCAATAAAGCAGGAGATACAGCAACAAGAACATCCTGAAACATTTTCCTTCTTGCTTTGGAGAAAATCCACCCAATGCTAAGACAAAAAAGTAATCACTGCAAAATACAATGCCCCATCAAGCTGATCTTTTCTTTCTGAATCAAGTATTAATACCCAAAAACATTAAACTTTTTCAAATAATCCTGTCATAGCAAAGTTGAATGGAAGTAAAAATGAGTATCTCAAGACACATAAAAGATGCTTAATAAACATTGTTTAGAAAAAGTAATTTGAGGCAAGACTGATGGAAAGAAGTAAAGTTACATAGGAAATTAGACCAACATGTGAAAAATGGAAAAGGGGAAGATAGAAATTCATAGAATTTTAGTTTACAGATCTAACTAGAAAGTGAGTAGGGCAAGGAGAAGTTTAACCTAAGAAAGATACTTATTCTTAATAAGTTCAGAGTTTATTTAATAAGAATAAGTCATGATGGAAAATAGCTAATGAGGCTAAACATTTACCTATAAAACCGCATTCCATTTCATTAGCAAAGTATGAAAAGTGACTATCAGCTTGATTATATTGTTATAAAAATATTGCATAAAAGTTTAGATTACAAATAAATTTTAAGAGAATTAGAACTCAGTGTTCACTAGAAAATACATATAAATGAAAAGAGCATAACCTCATAGGATAAAAATTAAATGACACAAGCAAAAATTATAATACTTAGAACAATTGTTTTCAATTGCCTTGTAAGTAGAATGGTCCCTGATATATTTATAAAAAATGCAATCTTCATGCCTATGAAAGATGCACTTAATTCTATGAGTCATTTAATCTTTCTCAACTATTGGGCCTAAAAGGCAATATAGCAGACAGTTGCATATACCTATAAACAAATAAACAAACAAATATAAATTGTATAGATATGACAGAGAGACAGAGAGAGAGATGCATACATATGCACATTTAGATAGATATAGAGAGGCATAATGTAACCTGGGAATACAAATGCAATATATTCAATGTCATAGAAAGCTTTCAGAGATCAATTAGAGACAAATGTTACAGCTTACATATAACTTTAAAATATGGTTTAAAGACAGACAAGTATCACAAACTGAGCTATATTTAAAAAGTTTAGAAGTGGAACGACCTGCTGCTTCTGACCTATTTCTCTCCTCCCTAAGCGCCAGGGACAGAGCTCAAATTTCTGAATTTTTTTTGTACTATTCCCATCCTTAAAGAAAACTTTGAACTCCCGGGGCGCCTGGGTGGCTCAGTGGGTTAAGCAACTGCCTTCGGCTCAGGTCATGATCCTGGAGTCCCAGGATCGAGTCCCGCATTGGGCTCCCTGCTCGGCAGGGAGTCTGCTTCTCCCTCTGACCCTCCTCCCTCTCATGCTCTCTGTCTCTCATTCTCTCTCTCAAACAAATAAATAAAAAATCTTTAAAAAAAAAGAAAACTTTGAACTCCCCAGCGAGTTCTAGGATCTGCAGCAAAGTAGAGTGGGTGTACAGAGATTCTCTACTTCACTTTGCCTTCTATTTATTCATTGTTGAATATGAAGTCCTTGGGTATATGAAAGACAAGAAAAATTCATCTCCATTTCAAAGAGACACAGAGACAGTTTTTCTTAGGAGTTTTGTCACGGGGGGCAGCAGTTTAGTCTCTGGGTGGGGGGTGGAGCCAGTGGGGTCTGGAATAGATATGAAAAGGCTGAAGACATTATCTTGAGGCTGCCATTTTTGGAAAATTCTGCAAAACAGTTAATTAAGATGTGTAATTCACTTCACAAGCTACAGAGATTTGAGCTTCATCAAGGGTTATTTCCGCAAAGAAAATCAGAGCTACATTTTTCCATTTGATACATAATTTGCTGCCTTTTGTAGAAAGAATAATGGTAGGGTTGATAGGTTCTTGTTATTATTTTTTAGTTTAGCTTTCTTTTAGAGGTCAGGTTATACTCTGACTCATATAATTTCTAAAATTTCTGGGGGAGGTTGATGAATATGAGTTAAATAACTTTTTTGTTATTTTAACTTTATATGGAACTTTATCAATACAGTAGGATCTCAGAGTTAAAGTGCCAGAAATACCATTTCAATATTAACATATTGCTGAATTCTAGAAGCTTAGCTGACCTAATTTATATCCATCCAAATGTTTAAAAAGTATGTTATTGTAGGGGTGCCTGGGTGGCTCAGTTAAAGTTCCTTGCTTCTCCCTCTCCCTTTGCCCCTCCCCTGGCTTGTGCTCTCTCTTAAGCATGCTTTCTCTCTCTCAAACAAATAAATAAAATCTTTAAAAAAAAGTCTGTTATTGTAACATATCTCACTTTTGTGTATATGACTTAATTTTCCCAAGCATTATATGATCATCGAATAAAATTTGGAAAATAGTAAACACTATAAAGTAAAAACAACCATGAGACCCATATCAAAATAATACCTATGTATAGAGAGATGGGTGAACATAATGAAAAGATACATATAAATAGGACATAAAACATCAATTAAATTATATCATAAATAAATGCACAAGATTTTTTAAAATTTAAGACTGTATTTTGTCTGTGTTTCCATGTTATTAAATATTCTACTTCATCATATAGTCATCCTATAAATTATTTAACCAGACTTCTACTGTTTGGTATTGATATATTTTGTAATTATTTATTATAAATGATGATTCATGTCTAGAAGTGGAATTATTGAATCAAATGCTGTGGTCATTTATATTTCTTAATAATTAACTAGTGGCCTGAAATAGTGGGACAAAAATAAGTTTTAGAGTTGCACACATTTGGACTCAAAACCTGGAAACTCCATTTTAAGCTTTCTGCTTCCATAAAAAATTTTTTTTTTAAATCAAGATGTTGAATTTGTAAATAAGGGTGTTAAAAGGATTTAATTAAATAATATATTTAATTTAAATATGTTTATGTTAAACATATTTAAAGAACCTATTTGAGAACCTGGCACATAGCATACCCCTGAATGGTAAATATTTTTATTCCATAAGGTTATTTACCCTTTAGCCATCATATTTATGGTAAATATTTCTTTTTTGAAAAATTATTTCAATTTATTTATTTATTTTTTAAAGATTTTATTTATTTATTTGAGAGAGAGAGAATGAGAGAGAGCACATGAGAGGGGGGAGGGTCAGAGGGAGAAGCAGACTCCCTGCCGAGCAGGGAGCCCGATGCGGGACTCCATCCAGGGACTCCAGGATCATGACCTGAGCCGAAGGCAGTTGCTTAACCAACTGAGCCACCCAGGAGCCCCTCAATTTATTTTTATACACAGTAATTTTGATATCAAGAAGTTTGTTATGTAATAAAATCTACTTTCTTTTTGTATTATTTCCATATTCTTTTAAGCTTAAGAAGTTCTTCCCTGAACTGAAATAAGGAAATAAATCTCCTATATATTTTTCTGATGTGTGTTGTTATACTTTTTTTCTAAGGAAAAGTATTATAAAGAAAAGTAATAATGAGTTGGAAATCTGGGTAATGTACTCTCCCAAGTATTACCTAATTTAATAATAACTATACTCTCTATTGTATTCTTTATTTGAGTTAAAGAGCTTAGATGTCTGAAAAAGGAAAACTGAACCTCATGGTAATAGACTCACACTAGATCAAACTTATTAGGTTTTGCATAGTGATTTAGGATTCTTGATGACAGCCTGACCTTCACATGTATGTTAGAAAAGGAGCTGCCTGTCAGCATAGAAGCAGATATTAAAGAGGGATATTGACAGCTTTTCTTTTACCATGTGCTAAACACTGAACCTTGGTCTGTTTTTTTTCCAATTTGGTGATTGCTGAACAGAATTTAAACAAAATATGGCACATGATAGGAAAAAAAAGGCAACTTAATGGAAAGTAGACAAATAATCTAAAGAATTAGAAGATTTAAAAAAATTTCTACAGAAAAAAAAATGCTATGAGGAGCAAGGGATTGGAGGCAGGGCAAACGCCATAAGAAATAAAAGTCTATGCTGACTCCAGAGATGTAAAATAATATGGCTAGAATCAGAAAACTAAAAGAAGAAAAGAGACTAAAATTCTAACAAGTAAACTGAAATGCATTTTTGAGGCAGAAAAGACTTGTAGCAGAAAATTTACCCAGTAATGTTGAGGACAAGTTTGAGATTTTTATTATGAATGCAAATTGAAAAAAAAAAAACTGTCTAGGTGACAGATCTAGTTCACAATTTACTGTCAAGAGTAAAATAAAATAATTTCCTATGTACAGAAGAAATAACCAAATATACAAGAAAAGCATTTCTAAAGTAAAGAAATATTAAATATGAAAACATAATGTATGGAGGCAGAGAAATTAGTTTACATAAAAAATAATAAAAATCAGACTTGTGTGACATTTCTTCTCTCCAAATATAAATCACAGAAGCCAAAAAAATTTTGAATAACAATTAATCTCATCCTAGGATAGTGAACCTCATTAAACCTTTATTCACATGAGAATAATATTTATATAATTACATAAAAAATAGAAATTGTACCATGCTTTTATCCTTCCCAAGAATATTTTGTGAGTACCCTTAGCAAGTAAAATATCTGACTGATATTAACAGCCAACTGAGAGGTAAATCAAAATCAAGAATTCAGAAATGGTGAAGTCATAGCATTAAATGTCTGCGGATGAACACTGAAACCAACTAGTTAAATTAAGTATAAATAATGGTTATAATTATGACTATACACTTGAGTGCAAAAGCTCAAAATCATTCTAAGAGGTATTTTATATGGTAATAGTTAAAACATAAAAATAATTTTGATCTGAAACATTTATTTAAGGAGAATGCATGTTTTTATGGTGTTAGAGATTATGGGAATATAAAAATTTGCTTTATAACTTTTCTCTATATTTCAGTTTTTTGACAATGTATATGTATGTAGTTTTTAGTTAAAATATGTAATGGTAAGGAAAAAGATTTCAAACAAATTTGTTGATTAGGCTCTTTGGAAAATTAACTAATGTATTAACTAAATCACAAGATTCAGGTATCTAATTTTATGTCATATCAAAATAAAATATATAAAAATATAGATTGTTATTTAATAAATCTCTGAAGAGGTAGACTGAGGGAAAAAATAACAAGTTAGAAAATATTTATAGATTTAATCCCACTAACTCTGTAAAAATCCATAGCACATGAATAATTAAAAATGGAAATCACACATTAAGTATTTCCAATAAATAATAAATGTAAAATATCCTCAAATAGATAAAGTACTTAGAAATCAGTAATAATAAGAATTATGTCATCACAAGTATGTAGTCAAAAAATTATATATTACTAATTCCAGAATAATTACAGTTGGAAGATAAACATAAAAAAAAAATCACCTTTCCTAGTAAATAGAATACAAAATGGCAATCACATAACTTTTTAAAACCTCTAAATTTGATGAAAAATAACAATATTTTGAATACTTGGTACTGGCATTAGCGTCGGGAGTAAGGACTTTTTGGAAAGAATTTGACAATATACATGAAAGGCCATAAAATTATCTATATCCTTTGATGTAGTTATTTTAGCATTATGAATTTGTCCAAAAGAGGGAATTGAAAAAATGTGGCTTGTGCATATGAGTATAAACTTAATATTTACATTGGAGAAACACATGCTACAAAGAGACAAAGTGCCCATCAAGAAATAAATGATGACACTTGAAGTTAACAATCCAAACCACATTTGTTTAGGAAAAATATAACAATGAAAAACACATTTACTGACTTATGAAAATACTCACAGCATGACATTAAATAAAAACAAAGCAAGAAATAATTTACTATATTCAGTATAACTTTAGATAGATAGAGATAGAGAGTACCAAAAAACTATAGTACTGAAAGAATATTCACCAAAATATTGACAAAGACTTTTGCTAAAGGGTAGAATAATAGGTGGCTTTAATTTCTGCAGTATATTTTTATATATTTACAAATATATATTATAATATATACAACACAAAAATATATTTGTAAATATATAAATGAATGCTATATATTCTGGTTACATATATTATATACTTATATATTATTATTATATATTTATTACATATATTTATTAAATAATATATATGAAATTCAGACTCAGATTGAATCATAGTTCTGTTACTTAGTAGCTCTTTCATTTTGCACAAGTGACTAAAATTTTATCTGAGTTTCAGTTTCTTCAACTCTAACATGGGATTGTTACTAGGTCATAGGGCTGGTGGGATGATTAAATGATTAAATGAAATAAAACAATTACCCATACTATTCACCAGGCACTTTATTATAAATGGTATTTATACCACATAAAGTTTTAATCTAAAATTTGACTTATCAAACTCTGAGTTTAGGGATCCTGTTTTGTAGCATTATATATATAAATACCTGTGTGGTGGTGTTTGTGTGTGTGTGTGTTTTCACACATACACACATATGTATTAATAGTGGAGGTAAAGCCATAAATTCTTTCATAATTCTCCTTCATTTTAATATCTAAACACTTAAGAATCTCAGTTTTCAACTATGAAATTGAGCAATAGAGGTTAGGATTCTAGAATGCGAATGCCCTCAAAAATTTCACAAGTACCTAATGAGAATGTTTTTGATTATTGAATATCCCATTCGATGTGTTGTTGCCTTTTCCAGGGCTTTACAGACTGATGTGAGAAGCTCTGCCCGCTTCCTCTCCAGCAGCCTATATTTTTACTGGATCAAGTCCACAGAACCCTCTTTTTGCATTCTCATTACCAATTCTAGTTAGAAGTGAATTGGTTTTCAACCTCTATATTTGATAGCCTAGTTGACTGAATAGACAGGTAAGGATGTTTATGTTTTTACTTCCAATCTTCGATTTTTCTTTTATTGTTTCATTAAACTTCCTGTTTCAGTTGTTTATGTCTCCAATTAGTGAAGGTATTAGATGTCTGACTTCCCAGTAAACTCCGAGGGTGTTAACTTCATTGCCTCTTTAGGTCCAGATTATGCTAAATTCATTTCAGAGTATGGAATTCAATATGACTACAATAAAATGGCATGGTTAATTGCAAGTAAAACCTCCTCTAAAATTAATATTTAAAGTCAAATAGCAGTCAAAAGCAGAATGAATGAGGAGGTATTGTTACAACAGAGTGCCCGGAGGGAGATTAGTGCATTTCAGAGAAATTTAGGATGTGAATCAGAAAGCAGTCCCCATTGAGAATGATATTCACTGTGGGTTTTTCATAGATGGCTTTTATGATAATGAGGTAGAGCTTTTCCCCTAAGGTCAGGAACGCAGCAGGGATGTCCACTATCACCACTGCTATTCAACACAGTATTAGAAGTCCTAGCCACAGCAATCAGACAACAAAAAGAAATAAAAGGCATCCAAATCGGCAAAGAAGAAGTCAAACTCTCACTCTTTGCAGATGATATGATACTTTATGTGGAAAACCCAAAAGACTCCACCCCAAAACTGCTAGAACTCATACAGGAATTCAGTCAAGTGGCAGGATATAAAATCAATGCACAGAAATCAGTTGCATTTATATACACCAACAACAAGACAGAAGAAAGAAATTAAGGAGTCGATCCCATTTACAATTGCACCCAAAACCATAAGATACCTAGGAATAAATCTAACCAAAGAGGTAAAGAATCTGTACTCAGAAAACTATAAAATACTCATGAAAGAAATTGAGGAAGACACAAAGAAATGGAAAAACGTTCCATGCTCATGGATTGGAAGAACAAATATTGTGAAGATGTCAATGCTACCTAGAGTAATCTACACATTTAATGCAATCCCTATCAAACTACCATCAACTTTTTTCAAAAAAATGGAGCAAATAATCCTAAAATTTGTATGGAACCAGAAAAGACCCCGAATAGCCAGAGGAATGTTGAAAAAGAAAAGCAAAGCTGGTGGCATCACAATTCTGGACTTCCGGCTCTATTACAAAGCTGTAATCATCAAGACAGCATGGTACTGGCACAAAAACAGACACATAGATCAGTGGAACAGAATAAAGAGCCCTCGACTCTATGGTCAACTAATCTTCGACAAAGCAGGAAAGAATGTTCAATGGAAAAAAGACAGTCTTTTCAACGAATGATGTTTGGAAATTGGACAGCCACATGCAGAAGAATGAAACTGGACCATTTCCTTACACCACACACAAAAATAGACTCCAAATGGTTGAAAGACCTCAATGTGAGACAGCAGTCCATCAAAATCCTAGAGGAAAACACAGGCAGCAACCTCTTCGACCTCAGCCGCAGCAACTTCTTCCTAGAAACATCGCCAAAGGCAAGGGAAGCAAGGGCAAAAATGAACTATTGGGACTTCATCAAGATAAAAAGCTTTTGCACAGCAAAGGAAACAGTCAACAAAACCAAAAGACAACCGACAGAATGGGAGAAGATATTTGTAAATGACCTATCAGATAAAGGGTTAGTATCCAAAATCTATAAAGAACTTCTCAAACTCAACACCCAAAGAACAAATAACCCAATCAAGAATGGGCAGAAGACACGAACAGACATTTTTCCAAAGAAGACATCCAAATGGCCAACAGACACATGAAAAAGTGCTCAACATCGCCCGGCATCAGGGAAATCCAAATCAAAACCTCAATGAGATACCACCTCACACCAGTCCGAATGACTAAAAATTAACAAGTCAGGAAAGGACAGATGTTGGCGAGGATGCAGAGAAAGTGAAACCCTCCTACACTGTTGGTGGGAATGCAAGCTGGTGCAGCCACTCTGGAAAACAGTATGGAGGTTCCTCAAAAAGTTGAAAATAGAGCAACTACTGTACGACCCAGCAATTGCACTACTGGGTATTCACCCCAAAGATACAAATGTAGTGATCTGAAGGGGTATGTGCACCCCAATGTTTATAGCAGCAATGTCCACCATAGCCAAACTATGGAAAGAGCCAAGATATCCATCAACAGATTAATGGATAAAGAAGATGTGGTGTATATATACAATGGAATATTATGCAGCCATCAAAAAACAAAAACAAAAACAAATGAAATCTTGCCATTTGCAACGACGTGGATGGAACTAGGGGGTATTATGCTAAGCGAAATAAGTCAATCAGAGAAAGATATGTATCATATGATCTCACTGATAGGAGGAATTCTTAATCTCGGGAAACTGAGGGTTGCTGGAGTGGTCAGGGGTGGGAGGGATGGGGTGGCTGGGTGATAGACATTGGGGAGGGTATGTGCTATGGTGAGCGCTGTGAATTGTGTAAGACTGATGAATCACAGACCTGTACCTCTGAAACAAATAATACATTATATGTTAAAAAAAAAAAAGGAGAGAAGATAGTAGGAAGGGAAAAATGAAGAGGGGGGGAATTGGAGGGGGAGACGAACCATGAGAGACTATGGACTCTGAGAAACAAACTGAGGGTTCTAGAGGGGAGGGGGTGGGGGGATGGGTTAGCCTGGTGATGGGTATTGAATGGAGCACTGGGTGTTATACGCAAACAATGAATCATGGAACACTACATCAAAAACTAAAGATGTAATGTATGGTGATTAACATAACATAATAAAATAAAATTTTAAAAAAAATTTTAAAAAAAAGCAGTTCCAAATTAATCTCCAGAGAAGGCCATTTCTACTTTCAGAAACTGAATATCTGGTGGGTTAGATACTCAATCTCTTGTTTTATCTCTTCTGCATTTGGCCAGATAATCTCTTTTGAGACAGAAAAACAAGCCTTCTTTTAAGATCTTTCTTTTCCTTTTTCAAGGGTTTCCTGTAACAGCTTTTTCTTCTACCTTCAACATCTTAGGCCTCAAAAGACTTCTCTTTCCACATGTTTGCTAGATGTGAGAACTAAGCTCATGTGCTTTCCTTAGTACTACTTAGCATTAAATTCTTAGCAAGCATTTTATAGTTCATCTTCCACCTTGGAGGATAACTGAAAAAGTAGAGATGTAAATTACAAACAGTGTTTTTGTGGCTGCATCTTACTGTACTTTGTTGATTTAATGCAATCTAAAATGGGATTTTATGTAGGGAAGAAATCATATAGCACTGTACTTCACTTTTGAATATTTAAGCATTCTTTCTATACTAATTAACAATCATTTGATTTCAAATGTTTAGATGACACAGAATTTTAAGGCAAAATTTTAACTTCTAGAAAGAGATGCCATTTTTTGAAATACTCCTTTTTCCCCTCTTTTTTTAAAAAAGGGACCACAAAGCCATTACTGTAAAGGCTTTATTTTCCAATCTATGAGAAGAATATGGAAAATATTCTAAATACAGAATCCGGTCAAGAATTAGTCCCAATATGATTTTAAATCTTAAAAATTCCAATATCTTCTTGTGTTCAGAAGAGGTGATTTTATACATACTCTTCAATGGGCATCTGTTATAAAACATGCTGTAGCATAGCACCCATCTGCACTCAGTATCATAAAGAAAAAAAAAAGAAAGAAATACTCTTCCTTTAACATATAAGATAGGTTGATTTATACCTCTTTCGATTCTTTCTTATTGGCTAATGGTGGATACTTTGTAGTTTTCTCTTGCACTTCCTAATTCTTGAAAAAAATAAAAAATAGAAGATGATGCATTTATACCATATACAGAAAAATAGCAGCTCACTGGTTCTCTTTTAGCCTCAGATTAAATTTCTTCATGTATAGAATCATAGTATATTTACCTGTAGAACTTCCGAGGTTACTGAGGTTTAATATTTTAGTTTGCAAATAATGAAACTGACCCAGAGAGTGTCTTATCTTCAGTTACCAGTCAGTGAACTTTTTCCTATATGTTGCTGCCTTCCATCTCCTTTGACCCTTTAATAAATAGGTTTCACTGAATAGTGGTGATTGGCCAGGAGAGAGAGCCATGAGTTGCTGTATTGAGTCCAAGATACTTCCCACCACCTCATCTCTCATTTCAGGCTTTGTAAAAACTCTGGCCATTTGCTATCTCCCCATGATTTGGGCTCTGCTTGCTGTACTATGTGTGTGCACACTGATTAAATTTATTAAATAATTCATTCAACAAACTTTTTTTCTAAGCTCTACTATGTGCTTTCAATGAAAGGAGACAGATACGCAAAAACTGCCATATACTCTAACAGAAATTAGAATGCATATATATGCATATAATATTATAGCTATAATTGAAGTTAGAATAAAATAGGAGGTAAGTGGACTTTCAGACTGTAGATGGAAAGGGGCTTGATTCCAACTGAGAAATGAAAAAAAAAAAAAGGTTTCAGAGAAAAGGCACTTGGGCTACTCCTTAAACAATGAGAAGGCATTTGGAAATTAAATCTAAACAGGCATACTATGCTCAGCAAACTGCATCAAGAAAAGTGCAGGGATGCTCAAATGGAGGGGACAGGAAATAACAAGAATTATAATTTCGTTGAGATTATTTCATGAAGTTATCATGAGAAAGATCCTGGTCTTATTGGTCTTTAATAAGTGTTCCAGCCCCTTTTGCTACCGATGGAGTGAATAACTCGACTTTTTCTTGAAGTTGAGAAACGTGGACTTTTTTTTTCAAGTTTTGAGTATTTACATTAGCGATTCTAACAATCACAGTCCATGTTTTCCATAACTTCTCAGTCTGTGTATTATGTGTTTAGAACAGGAAGCAGCCTGGATAACATGATTTGAAACATGCTGAAAGAATTCTTGGCTGTAAAATAACACAAGATTATTTGTCCATGAAATTATAAACTTCAGTGCTAAAAGATACCGTAATGTTAAAACTAGACATTTCATTAAGTGAAGCAATTGGAAGGCAATATTTTGCCCACAATCACATAACATTGGTAACAATGTATTTATTTTTTAATTATGAGAGTGCTTCTGTAGAATTCTCTTGTTATAAAATTATAAAATCCAAGTTTCTCTGAAGAAGCAATACATTTCAGAAATATGCACATACACACATCTTTTCTTTTTCCTTCTTTTTTAAAACCCAGGTCACAAACTGCATTAATCATATTTTGTTATTCACAGCTTACTGAAATTTTGGTACATACATGGCTCTCTGAACACATTTTAAAAAATATTTATTAGTAATATAATTAACACCTCTAATGTATCATGCATTCCAAGAACTCAAATATTTCCAAAAAT
The DNA here is from genome assembly GCF_002201575.2 of Neomonachus schauinslandi. NCBI lineage: Eukaryota > Metazoa > Chordata > Mammalia > Carnivora > Phocidae > Neomonachus > Neomonachus schauinslandi. The sequence continues at coordinate 80,258,472 of NC_058409.1, read as the reverse complement.
TTACATTTCTCTATGTACTTATCCTCATATCCTGTCTTTGGCTTCTCACCCAGAAGTATCATATATACAGAAGTTTATGCTTATTGTTCCCTTGTTTTTCTTTAACATTTTCTATTACACCCATATATAAATGCTTAACAAATAGGTTGTGCAGTTTTGTTTATTTTTAACTTATTAAAAGGCTATAATTTTATTATCATCTTAATGTAAAGTTATTTTGTCAGATAATTAACTATAATTTGAGAAGAAGAGATAAGAGCCTGAGGGAATAATAATAAAAGCCATTCAACAAACATTTATGGAACAGTTAACATTTGCAGGCAATGGGGATACAAATACAAGTAAAATATAATTCTTTTTTCAAGGAATTTGTGACTTGTAAGAGATGGATATTCACAGAAAATTGCAGTAAAATGTGAAAAGTACTATAAAAATATCTTTGTAAACTGGTGTGGGTATATAGGGGAGGGGAAATTTTCCTTACGTCTTTAAAGATGTTTGGGATATCACTATAATATGAAATAAATTTCAGGTTGGAAGAGACAACTGTGTAGTGCTATTGAGGTGGAAGGAGAACAGAGGTCACAATATCAAGATATTATGAAGGACCATATTAAGTCAGAAAGAATTAAGGCTAGTGAATTAGTAAGAGCACTCATGGATTAGTGGGGAGATCCAGAAAATGGTACAAGTCACTATCAATATTAACTCTACTATAGATACTATAGATTCTATAAAATTTGGTGATTTTATAGAAGTGAAAGCAAGTAAAGCCAAGGATTAGACAGACTTCTACATTGTATAACTGAATAAGTACTGGTGTTCTTACAGATGAATAAGAGGAGTTGATAGGGAAAAGAATTTTTTCCTAAATTTAACAGTAATCATTTTACCTAATTACAAATGTAATGTTTTCATTGTAGAATATTTGTAACAGGTGTGCATCAGAGCAATCTGGTATGATTTATGCAATTTTAGTGTACATATACCTCCTGATCTGTGAATGTGAATGTGCGTGTGTGTATGCCCACAGGTTTTTAGTGGGGATGTTCAAAGAAGCTCACTGCAGCATTTTTTTGTGGTGCAGGAAGGTAGGGTGGGAGGCGACCTGAGTACCCATAAGTTGAATCCATATATAAAATACGCATACAATGACATTTTAGCCTCCAGATAATGGCAGTTGTTTTTTTTTTTTTTTTAATATGTCCTGTATTGTGGTTTGGTATTCTTTATTCTTATCACAAAACTGGCCAGATGTGACTGAATTGTCTAATCCATGACTTTCACTCATGTGGCCACTGTGCTCCAAAATCTCATTACTACAGAGTTTCCCTGCCATTTGATGTTACGTGTAGCGTGGATGTAATTTGTCTGGAAGCTTCAATGACTACTAGAGTGAGTCCTGGCCTCACGTTCATAACCCTCCCCCCCCTTTTTTTAATAACCGAAATAGTTCACATGCAACAATGTGCCTTTTTCTCTGAGCCCCCATCAGTTGCCTGGTGTCTGGTTCTCATAAAATTATCCTGACATTCACAAAGCAAATGTCCTTTCAGTTTTGACTGCAGGGTGAGGTGACCCACCAGATGTGGTATTCTGGTACAGTTTGAAGGAAGCATGCAATGTTTACATTAACCTTTTCAGGCCCTTTCCCATGTGGGGTTAGCAGCATGGCAGTTAAATAAAGATGCTTAGTCATCCAGAATCCTGTAAGCACTTGACACCATGTCAAGTAATGTACTTTACCCCATATGACTTGGCCATCCTGGACATGGTAGAAAAGCAGCCTGGTAATAAAAACCCAATGGTTTTCAAGAACCTATCTATGTTACAACATTATTCTCTTTTCCCTTTGGTGTTATGTTTTTACCAAACCTCATTATGAGGTGACTAGCCACTAATAGGAGGGGGATGAAAATTTCATCCTAATTTTATGAATTTCTGGACGCAAACAGATTTCTCAATTACTTATTTCTTGGATTATGATCTTGCAGACAGAGCATTACAGATCGGGAGACTAGTAAACAATGTCCCTTCAAATTGTTGAACAATTCACTAAGGAAACTTTATATTAACAGAAGAACTTTCTTTTATATTACAATAAATGATAAACTATTTAAACCTGCCTTTCTTAGTAGCTTATTCCAATAAAATACTTATAGAAATGACTATATTTAAAACTTTAGGGGCACCTGGGTGGCTCAGTCGTAAAGCATCTGCCTTGGGCTCAGGTCATGATCCCAGGGTCCTGCGATAGAGCCCCAAATCGGGCTCTCTGCTCAGAGGGGAGCCTGCTTCTCCCTCTCCCACTCCGCCTGCTTGTGTTCCCTCTCTCGCTGTGTCTCTCTCTGTCAAATAAATAAATAAAATCTTAAAAAAAAAAGAGAGAGAGAGTTGCTGTTGGGGCGCCTGGGTGGCTCAGTCGTTAAGCATCTGCCTTCGGCTCAGGTCATGGTCCCAGAGTCCTGGGATCGAGCTCCGCATCAGGCTCCCTGCTCGGCGGGAAGCCTGCTTCTCCCTCTCCCACTCCCCCTGCTTGTGTTCCCTCTCTCACTGTGTCTCTCTCTGTCAAATAAATAAATAAAATCTTTAAAAAAAATAAAAAAATAAAAATAAAACTTTATGCATTTATTTCCCTAAGAAATGAAAGATAAATCTAAACACCTGCCTTTTCTTGGTTAAAGCTTCTGATTTCACTTAAAATAGCATGTGGTTTTCTTACAACTTGTTATTTTTCTCCATCTTTCCCTTCTAATTTATGAAAAAAAGAACATAGAAGCTATTAGTAGATATAAATGTCCCAACAGCTTCAAGGCAACACAAATATCATTTTACAAATGTGAAATTTGTCATGATGCTCAAGTAATGAAAAAAACATCATGTAGATTTTCCTTTGTAAGCCCTTGTGACAGCTAAAAAGTAATAATTCCTATTAATAAGTGATTTAATGTGTCCCAACATGTGTCCAGGCCCACAACTATTAGGTCAATAAAGAGCTAATCAGTTTAATGTGCTATAGGCAGGGATGAGCATACAAATGTAAATATAAGAAGGAAAGGAGTCTTCCTCTATTCTACTGTGACTTTTTCCCCAGTAGTGACAGGCTTTGAGACAGCCCTCAGTGAATTCTCTTACATTTGTACCTGTCGGAAATGTCTGTCCTCAAGCTTACTCTTATCAGTGGACCATTCTAGAACTGTTTTTATTCCACTCTAATCTTCCCAATGAATCTTGCTGCCTTTGCAGTGTCTTACTTTGATTAGGGTATATACTCCGCCATTCTTGACAGGAAGACTGAGCGTGTGAGAAAGAAGGAAGATGGATTAGGGGAAGATAAACAAGGTAGGGAAGTCACATAGATTTTCTATGTTCTGTCTTGGTTGGGAAATAAACAGCCACAAAATAGTATGGTTAGAAGATTTCTTTCCTAAGCTGGTATTTAAGAACATAACCATGTTGAATATATATGCATATATGCATATGTGTTTTTGTCTATGTGCTGCTGTGTGTACTGGTATCTACAGACACGCATGTTGTATGCTAATGTGATCATGAAACATTTTCAGAATATCGGCATTACAAGCGAACGAGAAGACTAAAAAATCATAAACTCTTGATAACTTTCTAAAGTCATATTTGGGGACAATGATAATGATGAAAGATAATTATAATTTATCCAGTATTTCTGCTATGCCTCCTGTTTTATAGACCCTTTTAAACAGTCCTCACAATAGCCCTCTTCAAAAGGTACTGTTATTTGCATCTATTTTACAGATCATTGAAGTATAGCAATACAGGATTTTGTTCCCAAACCTGCTTCTTTATTTCCCTCCAGCTCACCCTCCAACCCATGGAAGAAATTCTTTTTGTTGATGGAGTCAAGAGACAAAGGCATGAGCAGAATTAACTTCATACCTTAGGCTATGAGAACCGGCCCCACAGCAGCAACAAAATAGCAAGCCTGTAGGTGCTCTACACTGAAGTAACTGGCAGTACTTGAAGTATTCTCCTGCAGAGCACTCCAAGGCTGGACATCGCTCAAGGACAGTGCCCCGTCTTGGTTGGGAAGAAAGTCCTAGACTAGGACTGGTGGATTGAGGAAAGAAATTCAGAGACAGAAAGAAATCTACCCATCCAATAGGAACTCTGCATGGTTGTAGGGAAACTTGGGGGTATGGTGAAGACCTCTTTTGCAACATCTTCAGGACACTGGCTGGATATTTAATTCTCTAAAGGTAAAATTATTTTCTTTCTAAATACACACTGTTCCTGCAAGCCATCCCAGATGTTGCCAACATAATGGAAAGAAATGAAGTAAATTATCTATAATCCTACTACATTGGGCAATTTCTAATTTGAATCCAGGTCTGATTCCAAAATCTATGCCTTTAAAACCATGTTGCATTGTTCACAGAGTACACAACAGACAACTTGTGTCTCTATTAATATCTGCTATTATAAACAACAGATACTTCTTGAAATGTAGGAGATAAAACTCCCGAGAAATGAGAATGTCTCATATATACCAGAGAAGCACTTTCAACCTTTTTCAGTTCCCTACAATCTATTTTAATTTATCCAATGAGGAAATGCCTAAATTATATCTGTTTATAACCTCGAGTCAATTTTCTATGAATAACACCATTCCAAAAAAAAATCGATATTTTCACTATTAAATGTACATAGATACCCATATGTATAGAGAAATTGATAGTAAATAGATAGATTAGAGAAGTAGATGGAATACAATTGTAACCATTGGCAGAGAAGTAGAATCTCAAGTCTTGCCACATAGAAGGAACAGATATTTGCACTATATCAACCTAGCCAAACACTTTTGTTTATTTGAGATGAATTTTAAAATATATATACTTACATTTTTGAACCTGGGAATTACATTTGCTTTAGTAGTGATACCTGAAAGAATTAATTTTTCATAGATTTATCCTGAGAGGGTGTTATAAATATCACTACTGCTAGTTTTTACTTACTTATTTATTTTTATTTTAAAAATTTTTAAAAGATGTATTTATTTTAGAAAGAGAGAGAGAGTGCATGAGTGGGAGGAGGGGCTGAGGGAGAGAGCAGACAGAGAGGGAAAGAGAGAATCTCAAGCAAACTCCCCATTGAGTGGCCAGCCTGATACGGGGCTTGATCCCAGGAATCATGACCTGAGGCAAAATCAAGAGTCCAATGCTTAACTGACTGAGCCACCCAGGTGCCCCACCAACTGCTAGTTTTTAATTGCATGCTTCCATCGTTTTACAAAAGTCAAAACCTTTACTAAACCTTGACTTGTATTCCCACTACTACCTGCACCAAAACTGAACAAAAAGTACAACTATATTATAAAATCTTTCCTGAAGAAGTAGGCTGAAGATACAGAGTTCTCATTTTGTGTAAATGGCAAGTGACATTCCACCATTTAAAAATTGTCATCTCTTAATTTCTCACACACAGTGTCATGGTTAAAGTAGGTGCTCAATAAATGTTGCATTACATTGAAAATAGGTGTGTACCCCAAATATAATTTATTGTGAAAGAACCAGATAGCTCAAGTATCTATGGTAAATGCAACTAAGGTGGTACAACCTAATTTGAGGGTGATAGTCTAGAATACCTATTAATAATAAATTTCGATCCAGTTCTACCCAAGTCATTTGAAAAAGATTAAACTGTAATCTAATTTACTGCATGTATTTGAATGAATACTCCAACTTTAAGACAAAATGTTCTTATATATAAATATAGGTATACACACGTTTGAAATGAGAGACTGATACACTCAGCAGTCTAATAGAACATCTGGGAGAGTTTTGAGGCATACTAAAAAAGGAAGACAGTAAAAATGAAGATTGCTTATAAGCTGAATTAAGAAGTAGGCAGAATTGTATCTCTGAATTCCTGAAACAGCAATAGAAAGAAGTGTACTCTTGCTTAGAGAGTTGGAGAGGGTGTGCTGAGGGGGAGCAATTATTAACCTGAACTCAAGGGTGTGTCTTCTATATAACTCAGCGTAAATATCTCCATTCCTGTAAAGAATGAGAATGAGAGAAAGAAACTTGAAAAGGCTTCTCCCTCACTGTGTGCACGAATGCTAATTATACATTTCTGCCCACAAATTTCTTCTTCTTCTTCTTTTTTTTTTTTTAGGTGTTGTTTTTCTGCTTTGTTTTAGACTGTGGAAGGCCCAAAATAGTTGCATCCAGAAAATAAACGTGTTATAAGAGAATCTGAGAGGTGATTTCCTACTGGCCTTGGCTTGGCTGTGCAGCAACTGGGGGCAAGTGATAAAATTAAAATACAGAAATGTCTGTATTCCATTTTAATTAAAAGGAATCCACTGACACAGGACTTGGCACTTATTTTCTAGCTTATAAATGCACACACACACACACACACACACTTATGGATGATGTTTTCCTCTTTCTCCCAATTGTCTCATTATTGATATGTCCAGACATAATTTATGTTGCTTTGGTTATAGCTTCAATTAGGCCTGTAAGTGACCTGGTTTATTATGTTAGTTTAGGTGCTTACAGCACACACACATTCTCAAAGTATGCTAAGATGACAGTACCAAGGGCAGTAACAAATGAGTATTTAATACTGGCTGAGATAGAAATAAAATGACTGTTTTCAAATAGGGCTGATTAAATGAGAACCAAAGATAACTCAGAAGCTAATGTATGAACTGTGTGACTGGTAACACAATTAATTATCTTTTCAAAAACTGTTATAGCTTTATAATTATTCATAATTCATACAGCTCTCATGTAATATTACCTTTTGTGCCACATACAGATACTTTATGCAGCATATAAAAATTAGAGATTTGGTGCAGCATATTATTATTATTCATACTTCTTTTTTTCTTGATAAAGTAATTTTTTGCTGTCTAGTTTATTTTAAATACATTACCGCATATAATTATTTTTGTTGCTAGTGAAATCTAAGACGAATAATAATTTATCTTCTTATCTAGAATGCAAGCCCCTTGATGGCAGGGACCACATTTTAATTTGCCATAATGCTTTATACAAATTGATTGCTCAAATGCTTGTATTGAATTTAATGTTTATTTGTCTGTCTAACTCAGAAAAAAAAGACATTTCTAATTCCACAAGATAATTATCTTTCAAGTTCGTTTGCAAAAGGTATGTTAGAATTAATATATTGCAGTTGTAGTGGCTTAGTAATATTTCTGTAGACAATTTCATTTCTAGAATTTTGCTCATCTTTAAAAATACATATTTAAATTACCAATTGATTGACATCCAAATTGAAACAAAGTACCTTGCACTGAAGCAAAGGGGGATATTTAGGTTCGACAATGTTGCCCTTGTTTAAGCAACAGTGCTTGATTAGCTAGTAAAAATATTAGTTATGCTAAATTATAAGAATTGAGACTGTCTGGCTAATTAAGAGTTTTAATTAGTAACATTTATTCAGCTATAGCTTATAGATATCTTAGTTTCCAGGAGCTATACTGTTGCTTAATACCAATATTTAAAAATTTATTTTACGGGGCGCCTGGGTGGTTCAGTCGTTAAGCATCTGCCTTCGGCTCAGGTCATGATCCCAGGGTCCTGGGATAGAGCCCCGCATCGGGCTCCCCGCTTGGTGGGAAGCCTGCTTCTCCCTCTCCCACTCCCCCTGCTTGTGTTCCCTCTCTCGCTGTGTCTCTCTGTCAAATAAATAAATAAAATCTTTAAAAAAAATTTATTTTACATGCTTAATATCTCTACTTGATATGACCCCAAAGCTTTGGGTGTCTATACAGACTTGCAAATAATTATCTAACAATGCTGATTTGACAGCAAGGAGTGGAAATACTAGAGAGAGGGAAAACTAAGTTCTTCAGGGTCTTGTGTTGATTTCTATCTTATTTTTTCCTGTTTAAAGAGATATAAGTGGACATTTTTACAAAGCTAAATATAATTTTATTCTCAGAGCATTATTTTGGAGAAATGTTTTCTTCTATTCCTCTCTGTCCTCCAGAGTTACCAGGATGGTGGCCACCCTTCCGAGAGTGTCAGATTCTCTCATGCCACGTATCCATTTCTACTTAACGTATTTCCTTCTTCCAGAATAGAACCTGATATCCTGTCTACATGCCTTCTTGATAAGAGTGTTTACATAGGATTTGAGGAATTAGAGCCATTTTCCCTCACCATCATAGCCTCCCTCTACCTTCCGAATGGGACTTTCACTGGGATACTGATGGAGAAAGAAAGAGAACAGACAATACCAGTATTTATTACTGGAGATTTCTAGTTGATATTGTGACAAGTAACAAAGCTTTGCAAACATATTTAGGTAGCCCTTTAAAAAATCATATTTAGAAATTCAAGCAATAAAATTAGGCTGTTAACCACTAAATTTCAGTAAAATGGATTTAAAATTTTATATAAATGTGGAAATGATCTTTCAGGCATACAATATTAAGTTGGTTTTAATTTAGTAAGTTTTAGATACATTTATCATAAAGTAATGCCTTACTAGAAAATACTAGAAGCATGTGCCTCAGGCCTAAAGGAAACAAAGTAATCCGGAAGGATTCAGGTAGTGTCCATAACAGTAATGTGAAACAGATATTTTCCTTAGTTGTGTGACCTTGGCCCTCTCCATTAATCTCTCTGGGCTTCTTTTCCTTCATCTGTGAAATGAAGGGATTGAACTAGATGATTTTAAACTCACTTCCAACATTCACATATATTCCCTTCTGTGGCTTTTCCATTTACAGAAACTGACTGAGGTTGTACTCAGGAGACAGGTAATTCCATACAGATTAGGCCTCAAAACGTGCTTTCTCTACTTCTACATCATTTCCTGCAGGGCCCTGAGGAAAAACTGACTGACAGTAGATGTTATTTTTAAAATATTTCAACCAATGCCTTTTTATTTCTGGCATATTGATAGTTAAGTGTAATTTATCAAAGACAAATTGTTTCACTAGCCACAGCTGAATTGTGAATCACACATAAATTTCTCTTAAATGTAGTTTGGTTAAAATTTCCTTAGAGACTCATCATGTAAAAGTTATTAAAAGTCAATATCATGACCCAGAAGAGCACATCAACCTTTTAGGATGTTTCTCTTTAAACCTATACTTACTGATGAAAAAGAAATAAAATTTAATCTATTAGAATTAGATCAGTTTAGGTTCAATAAGAACAATGAAAGGATGTATTGAGTAAAAGAGAGGGAAAAAGTCTATTATATCTTAAGGCATTTAATCTGATGCACAGTGTAATTTAATGTAACATAATCTAATTAGCCTAAATATGGCTGGTTAAATATGTTTGTATTGGCTTTATTATTTTAAACAAACAAAAACAACATACACAAATGTTGGGATTCTTAGCAATGAATGAGAATATTTCAAAGTTGGAATTTTTATGTTCATTTATAGTCAACTTTTTTGGTGAATGCTCAAGAAAAGATAACAAGCAACACATTTTTATTTGTGGATGGTACTAATTTGGATGATGTTGCATACCCTGGGGAGGACAGGGAAATAATTTTAATAAAGAACCTGGAGGCATTGGAAGTGTGGTAAGGAAATGATAAAACCAAGATTTTAGTTGTAAAAATGCAAATCATTACATAAGGGGAGGAAATAACCTAATGCAGCTACTCAGAGGGTGGGACAGACCCAAGAAAACAGTTAGGGACAAAATAAATCTGTGTGATAGTCCAGAGTAAATGAGCTATGAACTAGCAATGATAATAGGCAGAAAATGTTCCCTTGCACTTTTGCACCACAAAGAGGCATTGTGGCATAGGAAGATGAAGGCCATGGCAACTAAACATTGGATTCATCTGCTACATATCAAAAAGCATGGCATGAATGCACAGCTGGACACACAACTGCGTAGGGGTCTGACTTCTAGGAAGTGAATTTCTGTTAAACCTCTGGTCAGTGGACTTTTTCTAGATGAATATAGTGCAAACAAATAGAGCAAGAAATAGTGACTCGCTATGATCAACGTCTGAATCCCGGGAATTAAAGAGAAATTCCACACAAATAGCAGATAAGCTTCATTCTTATTAAGCTTAACTCAGCTTCAAAAAACTCAGGCCACAGAAACAAGCATTTCTTTCTTTTTTTTTTTTAAGATTTTTATTTATTTATTTCTCAGAAAGAGAGAGAGAGTACGCACAAGCAGGGGGAGCAGCAGAGGCAGAGGGAGAAGTAGACTCCCTGTTGAGCAGGGACCCCGATATGGGACTTGATTCCAGGACCCTGGGATCATGACCTTAGCTGAAGGCAGATGCTTAACCAACTGAGCCACCAGCAAGATAATTTAAAGAGACTAAGCAAGCAATTTGTTATTTAGCTTTTAGTTGTTTACTAAATACTGACCACTGAGTTTATATTCATAGAATGAATGAATGAATGAGTGAATAAGTAAATACAAAGTAGACATTTTTACATCCATTTTATAGATGAGAAAAGGTGAGGTCCACAAAAGTTAATCAATATTGCTAACCTCACCCAGGAAATAAGTTGTGAAGCCAGAATTTAAGTACGCCTAATGCTAAAGTCCATGATTTTCCCCACTATTAAACTAGCTCATTGATTCTGTGAACTGATCCAGTGCCTTCAGTCCTGTAATACAAATTTATGTCTCCTTATCTGCTTTTAGAGACTCTGGATTTCTGCTTTATAAAGCCTTGGGTCAGGTTTTTCATTGGCTTTTAATCAGTTCTGTTAAGCACGTAATAGAAAGAGTATCTGGAATTATTTCTAAGTTCATACACATGAAATTTAGAAACCATGGAAATGGCAGATTTTACAAGTAAAAATTCTCATGTGAGCAAATTACTATGTCAAGATGGGAGACTATCACACATGCATTACTCAAAACTTATTTCTCATTGTTAAGCCCAGTTATCACAGTCATCCCAAGGAACACTAGTAAAATACACCTTGAAAGATTGCTAACATTAATCAGTACCTATAGAAAAAGAAAATGCAGAGCTTTATAAAGACAGTCTGTTTCACTTCTCAATTTTTATTTTATTCTGCCAAATAATTTGGTATTTGGGTTCACTTATTTAGGTAGGTCCAAAAGATTGTCTGAGATGAAAGGTATATAGGCAACTGCATATTTCCTACTTATCTTGACAAATAGCACAACACAGGTACTTTCATTAGACAAATTGAGTATGAAATGGACATGGTCCAAAGTAAGTAATGTTCTAAGGGCTTTTTAATTTTAGACATTAGTTTCAACTAGGGAAGATAAAAATATTAATATGTCAATTTTGTAGAATGAAACTTGCACATGATTATACATAGTGTTAATTAGCTTAAGGATTTATTGTTCACCCTCCATAACTTGCTGTATCTGTCAAAAGATAACACTTTGGAGAACTATCAAGTAATTTAATTATCTTCATGGGCACAACCAATATGAAGCCACTTAAAAAAATGGGCTAAAATTTCACCTATATTTAATACATATAATTATAATGTAAAACATGAATGCCATAAGACCAACATGAAAATTAGCCTGTACAAAGGTTATTAAATTCTGTTTGGGATTACCTTGCCTTAAAGAAAAAGGAGAGAAAATGTCAAACATATTTTTGCATTGCAAGTAATTTTTAAAAAACCATGAGAAAGTCTTGACCTTTGATATGCAACTTAAAAAAGGTATATGGTTATTTTATGAAAAATAAAGATCTTGGGACCATGAACCAATGGGATCAGGTTCTTTCTTCTGATTCCTGATTTTAGAGCAGAATGTATTTAGAAATTACTGAGATATGGTCAGGGTTAAGGTGTTGAGTGTCTCTTGCTTTTTTGTGATTTTTTTTTTTTTAGAACATCTTTAATTCAAGGCAGTTCTTAAGCAAGCAGCTGGAGCTGAAACTGAGCAGATAAGCTAGTGTCCCAGAGACCTCACTAGCATTACACCCATCACTAGCAAATCCACTGAAAACAAAATCACCTGGAAAATCTGAGTATTGTATCTTGTTAAAGAAAGATCATTAGATAGAGAGGGGCAGGCATTTTTCCTCCTTTTCCAGGGAATTCCACTATTCTGACTTTGTGATCCTTAAATGTACAGTTAAACCAACCTATATATAAACTACCAGAAAACATAATAATATTGTTCTTTAGCAGTCAAAGATCTAAAGCATTAAACATGTATAGGATGGTCAGAAATGGAAAGAAGTTAATAATAGCAGTGATAGAAAATGAGCCTGAGCGTTGGGGAAAAGGCTGAGTCTTACACAGAACAAAGGCTCAGAGTTAGAGTGGGGTAAGTGTGGGGTGCATCTTGATTCTGAATGATAAAAGCTGGTACTTGACCTCTGCAAGTCTCTCCTTTCTAAGATTACAATTTTACTAGAGCTTCAGGGCAAGGCTGTGACTAAAAGGAAGAGTCAAAGGCTCCAAAACTGAGGAATTTTGGGGGCTGAAAAAAAGTCAGGCAGAGCTTTCCAAATACGTAAGAAAGTCGCACCTTAGTTCTTAACCTCATATAGTGGGATCTCCTCCTACCCAATTTGACTGTAGCCAATTGTACAGGAGTCAATGGGCAGATAGGTCTGGAAAGGTGCCAGCGTTCATGTACTGAGGAAAGGGCAAAGGGAGCAAAGGGATTATCTTGGATGTGATCTTTGAAGTGTTAAGACAGTTTGAGGCTGGTGAAAATCTAAGCTAAAATGCTGAATCTTTATAAATTATTATCTTTATACATAATACAGAAGAATTGACAGGAACAAGGTATTATACCTGCTAAAGTTCCTGCAATTGTTCTGGTCTCTCAATATTGAAACTTTGTGATCTTTTGAGAATAACACAATAATATAAACCAGTTAAATATATTGATATTAATGAAAAGTGCAATTTTGCTATAATATTAATAAGATTGTTGCATAGATTTTAAAGCAAGAGTCTCAACATTGGAATCAGATGAACAATACATATATGCTGTGTGTGTGTGTGTGTGTGCACATGAGTGTGCTATTACTGTTGTTATTAATTTTTTAAGGACAGATACCTTGCCCCATCCCTGGAGGTTCTGCCAATATGGTATGTGACCTAGGTATACGAATTTTTAAAAATATCTTTAAGTTATACTAATACACAACCAGGTTTTATAATTACAACTTGAAAGCAGATAACAGAAGTTAAAAGAATGACCTTCAGAGTAAAACTGGTCCAAATAAGTTTAAAGATTTTATTTATTTATTTATTTGACAGAGAGAGAGACACAGCGAGAGAGGGAACACAAGCAGGGGGAATGGGAGAGGGAGAAGCAGGCTTCCCGCAGAGCAGGGAGCCTGATGCAGGGCTCAATCCCAGGACCCTGGAGCCGAAGGCAGACACTTAACGACTGAGCCACCCAGGCGCCCCCCCAAATAATAAGTTTAGACATGGTAGCCAATTAGTCAGTTTATTCAGTCTTAGATTCCTTAATATTAAAATTGGGATGTTAATAGAACCAACCTGATAGGATGGTTGTAAGGATAAAAAGAGATGACTCATGTAAGGCAAAACCAGTTTCCAATGCAATAAATGTATTCAAGAAATATTTCCAGAATGAATGGACTGCTAATGGATGAATATTTTAAAATAAGGACCAATTTATAATGATTAAAAAAGAAACTAATGGGAAATAGAAATAATATAACATTAATCTTTTGCAGCAAAATATGTTCTTATTCATATATATGTTAATATTAAAATACATTTTTCAAAATAATCTATTTTAAAATAAAATCTAGCACTTAAAAATAAGTAAGTAATAAATGATCCAAATGCTCTTAGAGCTCTGATTTATCTACTGAAATTCAAATTGAGTTCAAGAATGGAAAATAGTATCTAGATAGGGTTCCTCTTTGAGGAGCTACATTTGGGCAATTTGTCCATTATATATCCAATTTTTTTGTGATCCTGTCTTATAGCACCTGCTGTGGAAACAACAACAAAAACTGTGATAGGTATTGGCTTTTCATCATTCACTCATTTTCTTTTGGGGGGCAGTGTTGGACAAGAAAGCACACTATAATGTTATTATATTTAATTTTTTTATTTTGAAATAATTATAGACTCAAGAAGTTTTAAAAAATAGTACAGAGAGGTAATTTGTATCTACCTCACCCAGGTTCCTCCAGAGGTAACATTTTATATAAAAAGAAGACATTGGCCAAACCAGGAAATTGACATTAGCACATTACAATGATTTTGACCCAGACCTTACTTGGACTCTACTTTTTTTTTAATGTCTTTGTATGTAGTTTATGACATTTTATTAAATGTATGGATTCATATAATGACCACCAACATCAAGTTTTGGAACACTCTCCTCACCACAAAGGATCTCTGTTGTGTTATACCTTTATAGTTTAAACTGGAATATATTTTGAGAGTAAGAGGGGTCTAATAATGGGCATAAGCTGGGACTTCACAGGGAAAATTGGTATATATGGTCATCTTGATTTTAGCATATATGAATATGACCAGAGATGCTCAAAAAACAATAGGAAAGAGAAAGAGAGAATGAATGAATGAATGAATGATGAATATCTCACATTATGTGCAAGAATTTAGTGTTTAGAAGCACATTTTTTTTGTGTGATAGGCTTCTAGGGGATTTTCAAGGTAATTTTAAATATGTGAAGTTTTTACCTAACATTCTACCTTTAGAATCTAAACCACACCTAGGCTGTAATTCAATTCTGTGAAAGTCTGGCTGATTCATTTAAGACACGGGCATATCTCCCAGTGTCCTCTTTCCCCTACACACACCTTTTCCAACAAGGTGTAAGTTTGTGCCTATGTAGGATAAATACATTTTGATGAGAGTATAAGCAGGGTTAGGGTTGGGACAGCTTGATAAGACACAAGAGTGGAAGGAGTGGTGACATACTCAGCCTATGACAAGATGTGGCACTGCAGAAACTGTTTTCTTGTCTATTTTGAAACTACAGTCAGATAAATTCAATGTAACAAATGTAGATGTGACTCAATCTCCACTTTGTGCCTTTAACATATCTATCCAATGCTATAAATTTCCCACTAATTACTGCTTTTGATATGTTGTACTTTCCTTTTAAAAGTATTTGTATATTCAAAATATTTTAAAACCTTTTTTAAGAGTTCTTCTTACTAATGAATTGTTGAACACATCAAAAACTGATGATGTGGGGTGCTTGGGTGGCTCAGTCATTAAGTGTCTGCCTTCGGATCAGGTCATGATCCCAGGGTCCTGGGATAGAGCCCCATGTCAGGCTCCCTGCTCGGCGGGAAGCCTGCTTCTACCTCTCCCACTCCCCCTGCTTGTGTTCCTGCTCTTGTTTTCTCTGTCAAATAAACAAAATCTTTAAAAAAAAAAACAACTGATGATGTACTATGTGTTGGCTAATTGAACATAATAATAAGAAGAAAAAGAGTTCTTCTTTGATCATGTTACTTACAAGTGTTGTTTAATCACCAAATATTTAGAGATTTTTCTAGCTATCTTTATGTCATTGATTTCTAGCTTAATTCCAGTGTGGTCTGAGAGCAGACATTGTATGATGTCTATTCTTTTAAATTTGTTAAAATGAGTTTTGTGGCCAGAACGTAGTATTCCCTGGTGAATATTCCATGTGAACTTGAGAAGAATGTGTATTCTGCTGTTGTTGGATTAAGTAGTCCATAGATGTCCATTATATCCTCTTAATTGATGGTGTTGTTGAGTTCAACCATATTCATCCTGCCTGCAGGATCTGTCTAGTTCTAAGAGGGAGGTGGTGAAATCTCCAACTGTGATAGTGGATTCATTTATTCCTCTTAATCTTCTATCATCCTTCTTGGTTTCTGTGGCTCTGGAGGTAGTTCAGCCTCACCTTCTTGTGAATATGTTATCATTTTTATAAATGCTTCATGCTCTCCAAAATAAGGTCTAATCATAGATTATGGTATATAAAGTTTGATGTGTATTTATTAACTCCAAAATATGGTCCAAATTCATATTTGTCATTGCCTTCTTGATCAGTCAATAATGAAGAAAGGTGTATCAAGATTTCTTATTATTATGTTTCTGTCAGTTTCTTCTATTTATAAGCACTTTTAAGTACTTTCAATTAAGAAAAGTGCATAATTTATATTTACATTTTAGATAATGTTCTTTATCAATAAATACACTTTGTTCTAGGTAATGTTATACCATTAACCAAATTTGGGAATAATCTCAACTTAATACAACATATTTTAAATATTGGCCAAATATAATAAAATTGGGACCAAACTGGGAGATGCTGAAAATAAATTCACAATTCCTCTTTTTGATAGAGTGTGTTATTTAGAGGGAATAAGTAGAGAAAATTCCTATAAAACCATCTTTAAAACACCTGATCCACCAGTTTAGCAAAATCAATGGAACTGGAGATGTGTACTATGAGCAATGTGGGAAGTCCTTACCCAGCCTCAGATAGCCAGTCTCATGAAGGGCACCAGGAAGAGTTTCCTAGAAGGCACTGAAGATCAATGGTGGTAAAAACACAGTTGGGTGTTCACACAACACAGAGTCTGAGGATCATGAAATTTCTCACTAACTCATCCTTTCATCAAATTAGCCAAATGACCATGAAAAAATGTCACCACTTAGTGTGACAGTTTGCACTGTCAATCTAGTGAGACCCCTCAAATATGGCACTGCAACTTATTCAGAGAGAAACCTCACAGGAACAATGTTTCTTGACTAAGACAACCCAGGCCTCTAATTTCCTCCTTAATACCTTAAAAGGTTAATAACTAGCTAATATAAACAGTCAATATTTAGTATCCGATTTCATTTTTTTAAGCAGAACTCACAAAGAATGTTCAAATAAATAAATAAAAAGAAGAGTAAGGGAGAATCTATCTTTTGTTTCAGAGAAAATAAAGGCCTAGAGATAATGCATTTATAGGTTAACAACAGGAGTAACAGTAACAACAAAATTACATATTCAAACAAATGAGATCTATATAGTTTTTAGTCAATTAAGTGGTAGTTATGTTGTCAAAAGACAAATGACTAGCACACATAGGAAAAAGATTAATTCTGGGGTCTAAAAGAACACATAATTCACAATCTCAAGGTAATTAAACACAACATGGTATAAGAGACAGAATGAAAGAAGCTTTTAAAAAAGACCACACTGACCCTTAAAAAAAAGAAATAAAAAAAGAGATCGAATGAGAGAAAATCAAGACATTTTACAGATTTGTGAAATAAAATTAAGGAAAAATAACATTGCAATACTTAAAACAATAATAGAGTAAGTCAACAGAGGGAAGACTTGGGAAAATTACTGTTCATATATTAGAAAAGCTTATAGATATGTAAATGACTGTGTGCAAAAAGGCAATTGAGAGCAAACATGTAAATAACTGGTATTTCTGGGAAAGAGAACACAGAAAATGGAATTACAAAAAAATCAAAAGATGACATAACTATATCTACCTGTCATGTTTAGAAATAATGTGAGGTACACATTTTCAGACTGGAAGATGAAGCACATAGCAGGAAAATACAATAAAAATTGTCAGACAGATACCTTTGTAATAGTAACAAAAAGAATAACATATAAACATATTTCACATGGAATGAAAAATAAATATATGCATATATACCTGAAAAAATAAAATGCTTTTGAGAGACACAAAAGGAAGCAAATATATGGAGAAGTATACTTTGGTTTTGTAATAGCTCAAGCAGGAAACATTTAAAATTCTCCCTAAATTATCTGTACATGTAATGCAATTGCCCTAAAATTACCAAAACATTTTTTGAAACTTGACCAACTTATTCTGAAGTATATAAAGATAAAAAATGAAGAAAATTTTAGAAATATTCTGATATTCTGGAAAAAATATAAATATGACTAATACAAATTAATATTAAAACATCTATAAGATTAGTCATTTTAAAAGTAAACACTAGCACATGAATATAGAAATAGTTCCATTGAACAGACTGTTAAGGTCCATTTGTTAGGATTTGAAAAATAACAGAAGTACCAATGTAATCGTTGGGGCAAGAGGAGTTATTCAGTAAGTGCATATTGGGACAACTGAGTAGGCAGATTTATTTAAATCCTCAGGAAAATTATTTGGAACATCTACCATGAACAATGTTCCCTTTCCTTAATATATAAAAAGTCAGTGCAAATTAATAAGACATAAATTGGTAACCTACCAGAAAATGGGCAAAGAATATAACAAAGATTTCAAGTAAACATCATGGGAATCATTAAACATATGACAAGATACTCACCCCATGTATAATCAGAGAAATAAAGTACAAATTAAAACTATAATGAAATTCCATTTTTTAACTGTTAGTTGGCAAACATCAGACGGTTTGAAAACACTGTGGGTTAAAGTTATGAACACACAAGAGGTCTCAAATATTGCTGACTAGAACTTTTTTTTTAAGAAAGCAAAGTTCAGAAACTTTATGATGTGTTCTCATTTGTATTAATTAAAAACAGATTATTTGCACAGTTATGCTTGCATGTTCACACTGTATCTTTGCAAGGCTACAACAGAGTGATTGCTATTAGCAGAAGAAAGTAATCTGCAGAAAAAAATTAAGTTGACTTAAGACTTGGTAACACTTAGATGCCAGAATAAAAGATTATCATGTCTATAAATTCAAAAAGGGAGGAGTAAATAAATTCCGTATACAGCCAAGTGTAATTCATGAGTGAAGGCAAAGAAATGCATCATGGGGAGAAGCAATACAAAGGGAAATAAACAATAAGCCTTGGGAAATCTGTTTGAAGATGAAATCTAGCCAATCAAAAATAAATTTAAAAATACCCAGTTAATTGGGGCTCCTGGGTAGCTCAGTCGGTAAGTATCCAAGTCTTGATTTTGGCTCAGGTCATGAGATCAAGCTGGGAGTTAGGCTCCACAATGGACATGAAGCCTACTTAAGATTCTCTCCCTGCCCCTCCCCCACCTGCCCCTCTGGTGTGTGTGTGCATGCACAATCTCTCTCTCTCTCAAAAAAAGGAAGAAAGAAAGAAAGAAAGAAAGAAAGAGAGGAAGGAAGGAAGGAAAAATACCCAGTTAATTATGAACAATTAGAATGAAAAGCTTAGAAAAAATGAGCATTAAGTCTATCCATGTAAACATAAAGTTCAATCTAGAGCTACCCTACTACCTAGCAATTGCACTACTGGGTATTTACCCCAAAGATACAGATGTAGTGAAAAGAAGGGGCACACGCACCCCAATGTTCATAGCAGCAATATCCACAATGGCCAAACTGTGGATGGAGCCGAGATTCCTTCAACAGATGAATGGATAAAAAAGATGTGGTTCATATATACAATGGAGTATTACTCAGCTCTCAGAAAGGATCGACATGGATGGAACTGGAGGGTATTATGCTAAGTGAAATAAGTCAATCAGAGAAAGACAAGTATCATATGGTTTCACTTGCATGTGGAATATACAGAATAGCGCAGAGGATTATAGGGGAAGGGAGGGAAAACTGAATGGGAAGAAATCAGAGAGGGAAACAAACCATCAGAGACTCTTGACTCCAGGAAACAAAATGAGGGTTGAGGAAAGGGAGATGGGTTGGGGGATGGGGTAACTGGGTGATGGGCATTAAAGAGGGCACATGATGTGAGGAGCACTGGGTTTCATATGCAACTAATGAATCTTGAACACTACCTCAAAAACTAATGATGTTACTCTCAAATATGTCTCTTTATTTTGGTCAACAGTTGGCGTATGCAGTTGGCTGCTCCCATGTTGAGGGCATAGATATTTACAATTGTTAGATCCTCTTGTTGGATAGACCCTTTAAGAATGATATAGTGTCCTTCTGTATCTCTAACTACAGTCTTTAGCTTAAAATCTAACTTGTCTGATATGAGAATTGCTACCCTCACTTTCTTTTGAGGTTCATTGGCATGAAAAATGGTTCTCCATCCCTTCACTTTCAGTCTGGATGTATCTTTAGGTTCAAAATGAGTCTCTTGTAGACAGCATAGGGATGGGTCCTATCTTTTTATCCAATCTGCAACCCTGTGCTGTTTCATGGGAGCATTTAGGCCATTCACATTGAAAGTGATTATTGAAGGATACGATTTTATTGTCATCATGTTGCCTGTGAAGTCCCTGTTTCTATCGATTGTCTCTGTAAATTTCTGTTCTATATCACTCTTGGAGTATTTCTCCTTTTATAGGGAAAAATGAAGGGGTAAATCAGAGGGGGAGATGAACCATGGGAGACTATGGAGTCCGGGAAACAAACTGAGGGTTTTAGAGGGGAGGGAGGGTGGGAGGATGGGTTAGCCTGGTGATGGGTATTAAGGAGGGCATGTATTGCATGGAGCACTGGGTGTTATACTCAAACAACGAATCATGGAACACTACATCAAAAACTAATGATGTACTATATGTTGGCTAGTTGAATTTAAATAAATAAAAAATACCTACGGTAAATAATATATTTCCAAAATGGGGAAAAGTTATCAATTATAAAAATGAAACCATATCTGTTGAGTTCTCATAGATGCAGAAATTAGCAGAGTTAAGTTTGCAACTATTTACATGTCTCTCATTTTTGCTAGTATGTTCTAGGATTTTGACCCAGTGTATTTTAGTTGAATTATTACACTTTCAATTAATCTTTACTTCAGTAACTATAATACATTTGCTTCATTACATTTTTTATCCTAGCTTTAAAATAATTTTTATATTTAAATAATTTTATTACAATATTTTTTGTGCTCCTTTTTCCATGGGCTACATTCTTTTTTTTTTTTTTTTAAGATTTTACTCATTTATTTGAGAGAGAGTGAAAGAGAGAGAGAGCACGGGCATGAGGGGAGGGGCAGGGGGATGAGGGAGAAGCAGACTCCCCACTGAGCAGGGAACCCAACATGGGGCTCAACCCCAGGATGCTGGGATCATGACCTAAGCCAAAGGCAGACGCTTAACTGACTGAGCCACCCAGGTGCCCCAAGAGCTACACTATTTCTTAAAGTAATTTTTCAGGTGGAGAACATTATAGATATGTTTATGCACAATTCCTATACATTTTAAAATGTATTTTGTGCCTTCACCAAATGTTCCTTTTACCTAATCCGGGCATAGGAATCTGGGGTTATAAATTTTATTCTTTTAGAACTTTTTCACTACTACAAGGAGGGAGAAGAATGTTCAGATCACTATCTTAAACTGAAACACTGCATTCTAACATTGCATACCAAACAGAATTGGGAATGGGGGGAATCAAGTGAATGGTTTCTGTTTCCTATGACGATCTTTTACCTCAAGCTTTTCCCACCTACAAATGAGTCATTGTTAGTGATGTTATCATTAATGAAAATATGGAAATCAGGTGAGGGGAATTTTATTGACCTCTTATCCAGTATATGCTAACTGAAATCCGATCATTCAAATTAGCCCAAAGTGGGTATTGGCCAGGTTTAATCACCTGTTAACCATATGTCAAGATATTTTATTCGTATAGACGGGGGCAACTAAAAAATCTATGTTAATCTGTGATTTTTTTTAAATGAAGCATTTTTCTCTAACATGTGCATCTTCCTCAGGTATAGCTATTCCCAGAAATAGACATGCTCAAATATAGTTGAGTACTATTGACTTACTGCTCTGTTGAAATAGAAATAGCAGAATTACAAACCCAACTGAGTAAAAGTGCACATGTAGAGTCAATACCCTTGTAAAATCCAAAGTATTTAAAGAAGAGACCACAGTTTTTCCATAGTTTTAGTGTTTGGTTTGCCTAAAAAGCCATAAAACAATTTATTTTATTTTTTAATAAATTATTCATGAGAAGAGTGTGTTAGCTTTCCAGGCAAGAAGTTGAAATCGGACTCATTTTTTTAGTCTCTGCATCTTGATTTGGTGAAGATTGGAAATGAAGACTCTAGACAAAATTAATGGATTGAGGTCATAAAAAATTAGCAAAGGCTTTAATTTGATAATGGAAAAAATGAAACTTCGTTAGTTAGCTTATGAATCATGCTGCTGTTATCCAAATGTAAAACGCTCATAGTAGCAATTGTAATATCATTAGTGGTTCTCTTGGCCTTTTGTTTGGTTTTCATCTCCTAGATTCTTGTTGCTCATTAAGATCGAGTTTGTATTCATTGCCTGAATTTTGGTTTATAGGTACATAATTGTTCAGAAAGAGAAATGTGCTCAAAGTGCTTATAATTCACGTTTTTGCTTAACAGTCAAGACAAAATCCTTTGGTGTTATTATTTCATTTTATACAAAACAGCACAAAGATATCCCTTTTTTTCTAATGACCTCACTGTAGCTTACTTTTATTCTAGGTTCTTTTGGTAATGAAATTTAGGACTATTATAAAATAGTTTTAATGTTTTTGATCATGCCTATTTTGTAGCAGTTGAAATAGTAAATTGAAAATATTTACAAGTATATTTACATATACTATATAGATAATTGGCACTATTTTCACGGCAATAATATCAATGGGGGATATATAGTTTTCCAAGCTATATGAAGGATATTAGTAAATTACCTCAGATAATCACTTACTTGTATGGAACTTAAATTATGGATTTTTTAAATTATGGCTTTTTTTAATGCTAATTGTTGACTAATAATGACATTATGCTGCTAACTACAAGTTTATTATATTTTTACTAATTCTTTATGAAAATTAATATGCTTGATCAGTAGGTTGATCAAACCTGACTCATGACATTAAATTTTTATTGGGAGAAAAACTTCTACCTTTTCATAAAAGCTACAGGCTTCCCACAGATTTTCTGCTTTTGTTTAGCTCATGGATAGTTTTTCAATATTTGAATTTGAATATACTTACTCAATTCACCAAATAGCCTTTGCAGACTCATAATAACAACCAGAATTTCAAGCTTGATTTCCTATAAAATCTAAATCTGCCCTCCCCATCCCCTATTTCAGCCTGGAAACCTTCAGTGAGAAAAAGGGAGCACCATTCACCTCTGTTTTCTACTTCTCTGTCAGCTTATTCCCTGTCCTATTCTTTCCTACTGTCTTTTCTCCAGGTTTCTGGAGAGACAAGAGGCAAAAACAGGTAAAGGGATGTGACCAAGCTGAGAGCAGATGTTTTAAGTGTTGCTTTTACTTTTGGGGTCCCCTTCTTCTAGAGACTCTTCAGAGGCTCCCGCTATGCGCCTCACTGCTCCAGTTCTTCTGATGAAGGTTGAGTAACTCCTCTGTAGCAGTACCTTGTCACTTTCTTTGGCACTTGGGGTTCAACTGTACAGCTCTATCTTCTTTCTGATAATATCAGATGTTAATTTCTCTTGGAAGGTCTATTTTATAGGACCCATGATGATCCCATGCCAGATCTATGCATTGTGGCACACATCTAGTCCAAGAAATATATGGACTCATCCTTTCTGCTGGCTAATTTTGGCATTATAAGTAGACCTCAGTGCAGTGGCACCCTCCTAGTTCTGTCTTGCCTTTCTGTCATATTTTCTTACTAGAAATGAAACCACAGGACACCGTCCATTCTAGCTTCTACCGGTAGGAACCAAACCCAGTACTCAAAATCTTTCAATTATAGGGAAACTAGAGGACCCTTTGAACACCAGACTAGGTCTGTAGTTAGAGGTTCACCTCCTGAGTTTTCCAGGCCCTCTAAGAAGATGCCAAGAATAGTATTTTGCTAGGTGAAAGCCTATGTAGAGACAAGGGGCAGGGAGCCAGGAAGTCTGGGAGAGTCTTCATACCCGATGCTAATCTGACCCTGAGTGAAGGAGAGTGGAAGAGAAGGTTGGGCAGAATTGTCATAGACTTCTGTGTAGTCAGATGAAGGTTAGGCAAACTCATGAAGGGGTCTTCAAGCCACTGTCGTCTGTGAGGGGAGTCTTGTGTCTCCTAAAAGTGAGTTTCTGTTGGTATTCCTACACCATGAAGTCACAGGCTGAGGGCAGTCCTTGAGAGGTGCAGCCTTTATACAAACCACAGAGCAGCAGCTGGAACTCTTGGCTACCCGACGTACCTCCCTTTTCCTGCAAAGTGTGAGAATATGGAGATAATGTGGAAAGAGCTACTCTAAATACAACTCATCACTAACCTTCCCCAAAAAGGCCTCTATCTCTTACTTTCCTTATTTTCAGAGTTCATAAAGGAATTTAAGAGGTTTTCCCATTCCCTTGGAAAATATCTATATGGTTATTTGGTCTTGACATTCTGTAACAATTTTATTTTATTTTATTTTTAAAGATTTGTTTATTTATGAGAGGGGGGAGGGGCAGAGGAAGAGGGAGAGAAATCCTCAAGCAGACTCCCCGATGAGAACAGAACCTGACATGGGGCTAGATCCCAGGACCCTGAGATCATGACCTGAGCCAGAATCAAGAGTCAGATGCTTAACTCACTGGCCACCCAGGTGCTCCTTTATTTTATTTTATTTTATTTTATTATTTTATTTTATTTTATTTTATTTTATTTTATTTATTTTGAGAGAGCGTGAGCATGGGGCAATGGGGGGGAGGGGCAGAGGGAGAGGGAGAGAATCTTTTTTTTTTTTAATTTTTTTAAAGATTTTATTTATTTGTGAGAGAGAATGAGAGACAGAGAGCATGAGAGGGAGGAGGGTCAGAAGGAGAAGCAGACTCCCTGCTGAGCAGGGAGCCCGATGTGGGACTCGATCCCGGGACTCCAGGATCATGACCTGAGCTGAAGGCAGTTGCCCAACCAACTGAGCCACCCAGGCGCCCCGAGGTAGAGAATCTTAAGCAGGTTCTGAGATCATGACCTGAGCCCAAATCAAGAGTTGGATGCTTAATCGACTGAGCAACCCAGGTGACCCTTTTCTGTAACAATTTTAAATGGAGGTCCCATTTTAATTTTAACATTCTGTAGCACATTTATTTCTGAATCTAGTAAAAATTGTGAAACTAAAGTTTGGTTAGTTATTTTCTTCAAAACTGAAACTGATAAGAAAAATAATCATTACTAAAATCATTATTTTTATATGAGAATACACGAGAGTGCTCAGAGAAGAAACAACGATATTTGATATACCTGTTAATTAAACATGTCATTGTGATTCCTGAGGGTATTACACAAAAGTTTATGTTTGTTTGTTTTATATAGTAGAACATTTATATCAATTTATATGCAGTACTGGAAAAGTAAGTTTGCATATTTATCTATCCATTCCTTCTTCAAATGTGAATGATTTGTAAGAAGCCATTTTTTTATTGCCTTTCCTGCTTTTACCTATGAAACACACTGATTTATACATGTTTTACAAATGCAAATATATTCCAATCTGAAACTAGTAAATGAGAAAGGAAATGAAAATAACTTATTTTAAATGTTAAGAAGCTAATGTGTAACACATGAGCTCTTTGTAATCTAAACCAAAATAAATTATTGGGTGACAGACCATTTTGCAAAAAAAAAAAAAAAAAAAAATTTCAATTTTGTTAACTTCTAAAAGCTAGCTAGCCCAGGTTAGAGTAAATTGACAGAAAGAAAATAAACAAAGAATGTATTATTTTTGAACCCTGTCATCTTAATATCTAGGGAGACTTAAAGCCTCATTATAAAGTTATTGATTTTGGTACATAGAACACAGAAATATTATATTATTTATCCAAAGTAATGGCATGCTTTGAACTGAATCTCTAGTTAGCCTAAGCAGGTTTCTTTGAGTCCATAGAACATGATACAACTTCCTAAATTATTGTATGATTTCTAATAATCCCAAAGCAGAAAATGTGATACTTTTCATCATTAACCTTTACATATAGTTTAAAGTAATATTTAATAAGGTGTTGCTGGATTATTTCTCAATTCTAGTCTCAAAAGAGATTCTGGTCCAAAAATCAGCCTAACTTGGTATCTAATCAGTGTAACTTACAGTTTAGGAACTCATCTAGTTGATTTCTTTATATATTGCGGCAATTCTATAAGTGTGCTTGTAAAAAACAGACATATAAGTCCAATGTATAATATTGATATTTGACAGAGCTCAAGTTACAGGTGGTTCTAAAAAATTAAATAAAAGAAATTCATCCTTATAAATCTAAATATTATTAACAGAAAAATCTAATTGCAAAAGCAAGCAAACAGATAAGTTAAACAACTTTAATTTTCCTTTTGGTTGAGGAGATGATCCCCAAAATGGAAAGTGAAGACAAAAAAGTATTCTCTTCTCCTGAATAGGATGGAGTACCTTACTATAGACAAACCTTATCTCAATGGAAAAACTCAATAAAACATTTAAAAACCATTTATTTAAAGGCCTGGGAAAGTAGCTGAAGTAACAAGAAACAAAAGGTCAAGGTTCTGGAAAAGGGAAAATGGAGGTGAAGTGAGGTGAGTTTCTGCATTTCTCTGGAGTCATTTGTGATTCTAGGCTTAGTTTATTAGTTGGAGAACCCAGTCTTTTCCTGGACAGAGGGCAACTTCCAGGGAATACTGATACCAATAGAACTTTTAACAAGACCTAAAACTCAAGAAAAAGTTCAGAAACAAGAGGGGCCAAGATCTCAGACAGAAAGGATAAGAGAAATTACCTGACACATGGTGGATTTTCCCCACTTACTTACCCAATTCTGAAGCTGCTCAAGGTGGGGAGTAGAAAAGCTAGGAAAAAAGATTTTGAAAGCAAGAGCACAGTTTTCTGCTGCCTCATTTACTGTCTTTAAAAGTAGTGTTTGAGATTTATCTGAGAGAGTCCTTGATAAGCATACTAAGCTTTCAGCTGGAAGTCCTGCAGGTTCTTCACTTTTAGCAATAACTATGAACCAGTTACAGAGCCTTATGAAAATTAGGACCCAGCCTCTACTCAGTTGAATCCCCGATTAGATTATAATTACCAGCCACTACTCTATCTCCCCTCCAAAGGCAGAGTGAACCATCCCCAAGGGCATGTAAGACCAGAGATTTTAAAATACATAATTTTCAGAATTTAATTAAAAAAATGATTAGAGATGACATCACCCAGAACAAAAACAATTAAAAAGAGACACAGTTGAACCAGTATTGGAGTTAATAAAAAATACTTTGGGGTGCCTGGGTCACTCAGTCAATTAAGTGTCTGCCTTCAGCTCAGGTCATGATCCCAGAGTCCTGGGATCCAGCCCTGAATTGGGCTCCCTGCTCGGCAGGGAGTCTGCCTCTCCCTCTCTCATTCCCCCTGCTCATGCTCTCTCTCTCTCTCTCTCAAATAAATAAAATAAAAATGTTAAAAAAATACTTTAAAATAACTACGATTAAAAATAGACAAAGACATGGAAGAATAGATGAAAAGATGGAAAAATTTGTTCAGAGAAATATCATCTATGAAAGATTTAAATAGGAGTTCTAGAACTGAAAACTGAAATATCTAAAATAAAGAGTTCAACAGATGGGTTTAATAGGAAATTAGAAACAAGCAAAAAAGAGTATTAGTGAACTGGAACACATATCAATAGCAAATATCCAAACTCAAGATTGGGGGGAGAATGAAAAATACCAAAAAGAGCATAAGAAGCACACAACATACAATGAAAAGCTTTAATTCACAACTAGAATCGAAGTTTGAGGAGAGAGGAGAGAGAAAGATTGGGACAGATGCAGTAACTAAAAAAAAAAAAAAAGGTGTAATTATCTAAAACTGATGAAATATACAGACCAAAGAATTTCTGTGAGGTCCAAGTAGAGTAAATACAAAGTATACCACACATAGATATGTCATAATAAAATCATTGAAAGCTAAAGATAAAGAGAACATCTTAAATGTAGCCAAAAGGGATAAACACATTCCTGTCAAAGAAACAAACAAATTAAAAAACAGAGTGATAAATCAACCAAGATTTTTCTACCGAGCATAAAAGAAGAATTTAAAAATAAAATATAAAAACAAAATTTTTAAAACAAAGAAGAGTTAAAGATATTTTCAGACACATATAAAAACATACAGAATGTATTGCCAGCAAACCAGCACTAAAAAGAATTACAAGGGAATTGTTCAGGTAGAAGGAAAATGATCCCAGGATATGTTAAGTACATAAATAAGTGTCCAGCAAAGGAGAGATTCATATAGATGAATATTGTCTGGAAAGAAAAATAATAATACTTTGTGCAACTGTACATATATATAGTTAAAATGCATGAAAACAATGATGTGAAAGGTGGGAGACTGTATATGGAGTGAAAAGTTCCTATGTTGCTAGCATTATAGAAGAAATGCTAAAAATAATAATCTGTATTACATTATAATGATTGAAGAATGAATCCTGAAATTGACAGAAATCATTAAAAGAGTAGAAAGAGAAGCTATAATTAACAAATTTATAGAGGGAAAATGGAATAGTTAAAACAACAAAACAAAACAGAAAAACACAGATGAACTGAAAAGAAAGCAAGAAAACTTTATGAGTATAAAGCAGGTGAGCCAAATAGAAAACAAGTAATTAGATCGCATATATGAAGTAAAGTATATCTTTAATTACATTTAATGTGAATGAACAAAACACTTCAAGAATAAGATTGTTAGATTAGATTTTTAAAAAACCTCAACTATATGCTAGTCCGAAGAGAAATGTTTTCATATAAGAATGGAGAGTGACTGAAATACAAAGGATTGAATAATAAATAAACCATGCAAATACAGAGCAAAAGAAGATTTATATTAATATCAAAGAAAATTTTAAGGCAAGGGCATTGCTAGAGATAAACAGTAAAATTTCATAATGATAGATAAATCAGTTGGAAAATATGACTTCTAAATTTCTATGCAATCAATATATAGATTTAATATATATGAAATTACCATTCACAAAACTTCAAAAATTGATAATACTTGCAGCTAAGATAAATCAGTAAAAATATAGAAAATATGAACAACACAATAAATGACTTAATTAATAGGTCTTATTTTCATATAGTGTGCCCCATATATAATTAACACAATTACCAGCACTGTCATATAATGTGCCCTACATTCAACAATGACAAAATTCAAACTATTTTCAGGTGCACATGGTGCATTCATTTACTGAAATGATAGAAGACAATCTTTGTAAAATAAAATTTTACCATCTTACCAAGGAACTGATTCATGCTCAATCTACCAGGTATTCCAGTAGAACTATTAACTTAGGAGTACATTTTGCACAAAGAAAATGAGCAAAATTCTCTGGCAATTTTCTATCCTGTGAGTAAATGTTGCTCATGCAATTAAAGAGGACTGCAAACTCATGATGAATGTCTCATGGGTTGTTGTTTTTGCTAGGGAAGTTCAATGTTATTTCTTTTATTTTAAAAAATGTTATTTGCACAGGAGGAAGATGAAAAAAATGTGTTTTGTTTTTAAGTAAAAAAAGTTTACTTCCAAGCATATTGCTAGTTTCTTCCTTTAGTTGTGCATATATAATTTATATTCCCTCAAACAAAAATTCTCCTTGATGTTGACACTAGGATTAATGTGCCTATCAGGCAGTAAGCCCAACTTGCCATTAATAATGTGAAGGTCATGGGCCTACTATTCATTGGCCGCTGACTACTGTATCATGCTATGCCTATAATAAACCTCTGAGACTGGCTGGACATTTTATAAAATCTGTGTGGCTAAAATGGGAAGTAAAATGTAAAATATAGATGGATCAGCACAAACAATTAGAAAAAACTGCTTAAAGAGCGTGCCCTTTGAATCAATAACATCATCTTTGTTTAATAAGCACAGCCCTTTGATTTATCAGAAAAGACTCAGATTCATCCCTCATTAATAGAAGACTGTGCTGCAGGCTCTGTTTACTTAGAAAACCAAATTGGAGGAAATGCTGCTAGGCTGCACTTGTATGTGGTCTGGATAATTTGCAGCAAGCAAAATATGTTTGTGGTCTTGACAAAACTAGGAATTATTTCATATGTAGTAAACTATATAAAAATGAAACCAGCTCAATTTTAAGAAAAATCCATAATTACTTGTTCTTAAAATAATCATCTGCAAAATATAATGTTAATACAAGCTTGGCTTAAAATAGAGTTATAATTCCCCTGTATCATTACTTTTGGGCTTTCCAGGAGCAAAGTGACATCAACAAAGATAGGTACATGTGACATTGAAATTTAAGATTATACAAAGTTTAAAGAAACTGGTAAAGTGGCAAAAATCAGGCACATTAGTCTGAATGAAGGTATATTTGATATGTAAGGCAAATAATTAGCATAATATAGTTTCATACATTGTTCAGAGAATTAATTTCACAGATTTATCTCTGGAAATGCATATTAAACAAAGAGCCCATTTTGAATTTTCTGTATCTATCTTTGGCTAATGCACAGAGATGTGGGTAAAACTTGACATTTTAGTTTTTAATTAATTACTCCACTAAGTATCTTGCCTGAATGTGCTATAGACAGTGAAAGTAAGTGCTTCTTTGACTAAAATGTCATTATTTTCACAAAGTATACCAACGACCAGCTTAATGGGTTACAGTTTCACAAATAATTAGGCTCAATTATAAAATGTCAAAATAAATGAACAGACATGGCCTTTGATGTGTTTTCTTTATTTAAAACATTACTAATTTGCATATAGGCCAATTTGCCAGACTGGCAACATTCAGTTGTTCTTTCTAGCATTCATGTGAATCATCTTGTTCCATCTATTTCATCTATGTTTCATCTATTGTTTCTAACTTATAAAACTGCTATTATTCAAGTAAGATCCTAGTAGTTTTTCTAATGCTAAAAGGAAATTTATATTTATCTGATACTTTCTCGCTGCACAATAAAGGTTATCTTTCTTACACAACATGATGTAAGTTATGTTATTAAAAACTTACCTAACCAAAATCAGCTCCCTCATTGTCCTGAAATTTTCTCCATTACTTATTAATGGTTTAAATGCTTATGTATGTGGAGTCCCATTTCCTGAATTATGCATTCAAAATAAGGGCATGTAACCTTGCACATTTTCTCCATTATCTTCTTATATTTTGTCTTCATAAAGTTAGCATCTCAATTATTTGCAGCCCTTCAATGACCAACTTCTCACTGATTACAGTTAATTCTTTCTGACTCATCCTTCAAGACTTTAATTTCTGATTAAGGGACCCATCAGGAGATAGTAAACGATTTTTCTTTTTTTTTAAATATATTTTTTAAAGATTTTATTTATTTATTTGACAGAGAGAGAGAGAGACAGTGAGAGAGGGAACACAAGCAGGGGGAGTGGGAGAGGGAGAAGTGGGCTCCCCGTGGAGCAGGGATCCCGATGCGGGGCTTGATCTCAGGACCCTGGGATCATGACCTGTGCTAAAGGCAGACGCTTAATGACTGAGCCACCCAGGCGCCTCGTCAGTGATTTTTCTGAAGTCACCAGAGTCCTCTGTCAGTCAGCTCTTGCTTCTAACAGACACAAAATCTCAGTAGTATAGAATAATATGCATTTATTTCACACATATTTACAATTTGGCTGGGGTGGCTCTGCTGCTTTTGGCTGGGCTGAGGTGGCAGCTCTAAGTACAGTTGAGTCCAGGTATGCTACATGAGTTTCTTATTTTACTTGGACCAGTAAGCTGACCTTACTGGTCAGGGCATAGTCTTCTCATGGTGATGGCAAAAGTGCAAGAGGACAAGTGGAAACATGTGATGTCTCTTAAGGCCTAGGCTTAGAATTGGTCACTCTCATGTCCATTCATATTTAATTGCCAAAGTAAGTCCCACAGCTGAGCCCTATGGCAAGAGGTTGGGAAGTATCCTCTGTCTTTTGTGTTAGGAATCCCCAAATTACAAAGCAATGAACATTAATGCCAAGAAAGGTGAAGAATTGGGGCCATATAGCCCCAAGAACCAAAAAGATGATTTCTTCTAAGACGTATTCTCTCTAAGAACCCATAGGTTTCTTAACCTCATTTCTAATCTGTTTTTTCTCTACTCATTATTTTTTTCTGTCTTGCTTCTCAAGTACTAGAGTTCTATAAGCTCCTTATCAAAATATTTATTTTTTCTTCTCATTCTATGCATCTCTCCCCCACCTATGCTGAGCGCTCTCATGTACTTATATGGTTTCCATTATCATTTGTACTCTGAAAACACTTAAATATAAACTTTTGACTCTCATCTCTCACTTTAATTTGAAACTCAACTTTCTGAGTTTCTACTAGACTTATCATCCATAAAGGACATTAAGACTCCAAACTTACAACTAGTTATTGTTAGACATTCCAATTATCAAGCTCATTCTACTATCTTTAAATATCTTAATGACATCATCTTGTACCTAGATACTTAAGCTTGAGTTCTGAGAAACAAATGAAGCAACTTTTCCTTCCAAACCCTTCAAATTTGATCATTTGCTATATCCTGTTGAGTCTACCAAATCCATCTCCTAGTATTTCCATAGCTGTCTCTCTAATTTATTTGACAAGTTGCCACCAAGGTATTGTGGTAAAAGCCATGTTAAATGCTGGGAAAGCACTTAGTCTCACATAGGATGTAGGTATTAAAAATATTAAAATATTGATAAAGTACTAAATAGTGTCCAGAACATGGAGGGACAAGTTTTATCCGAGTGAATCAGGGACAATGTGATGTTCTAACTAGCTTTTGGATTATGTGATAAAAGATGGGTTGGATTTAGATATGAGAACACAAGATGACAACGAAGAAGAGCATTCAAGGTAAAGGGAAGTAATTAATATAATTATGAGAGATAACTGGAGTCTTTAGATAAATCCCCAGAAGTTTGGAATGTAGCCAATATTTGGCTTTACTCTCATTGTATGGGTCCAGTGAAAGTAGGGCATGTAGGCATTTCCTATTCTTTATCCTGGTGGTGGTGGTGGGTGGGCACAGGCACAATTTACACTGGAAGCATTAGAGTTGAAAGTCCATTGGCAGGGCCAATGCCTGATGGTTGTGGGATGTGGTGAAGAGTTTTTAGTACTGGTAGCACCAATGTGTGTGAACTACAGAATCACATATTTTATGATGTGACCTTGCTTATGTTGTTAGCTTTCCAGTCACTTTGTTTCTTACTAATTTTCTGCCTCAGCTCTTAAATGTCCTAGTGGTTTCATGAGGTGTTCAAAATGCCTCCAAACATCATTTTGCTGCTTAAGTTAATCAGGAACAGTGTTGTTTGTTTTCAACAGGGTTCTGCTGTTGATCAGATTCTCCAGAAGCAGACTCTGAAGTGAGGATTTCTGTGCTAAGAGATTTATTAAGGAATAGTTCTCATGGTTAAAGAATGTGTCAAGCAAGACAGGGAAAGAAGATGCTAAGTGTGGACATGATTTCAAGCAAAGTCCTATGGAGGGTGAGTTTCCTAAATGGAACTCTGTATTGTAAGTTACACCTTACAGATTGTCCTCTTCAAGGCAATGATGCTGAACTACATATTTGAATGCAGGTCAGTTATTGGAGTAGTCCCACTTTAGGGGTTTATAAATCTTCAGGCTTGTTTACCTATCTGCTTATTCAGGCAAACAGTTCCAATAGTTCAATGGCAGCCCTCAGAGTTGTAGCTGCAGGTCATAAGCAAAACTACAGAAATTCCAGGGGAGGAGAAGAGGAACCCACAGAAATGACAAGAGAGAAAAGGTTTTTAAATGAGGCACTGATAGTACTTGCTATAGACAACTGGTTAAAAAATACTGGATTTCAGATAACATATTTTCATGGAAAACTAAATGAATCTTCAGTTGGTTACCACTACTTAGTGGTACAAGTAATGAAAATGCTGTTAGTACTCAGGAATTGTCATCTAGCCAACCATGATTTGCAATGAGAGGCAGCATGGTAATGCTTAAAAAAGCAGGTATTATCATATCCAACTGCCTTGGTCAAATTTCAGCTCTGCCACTTTCTAGAGAGTGACTTTGGTAAGTTACATAACCTCTTCATGTCTCAGTTCCTACATGAGTAAAATCAGGGTTAATCATAGTACCTACATCAAAGAGTTTTTGTATTATTATTATTATTTTTTAAAGATTTTATTTATTTATTTGAGACAGAATGAGAGAGAGAGAGAGCTCATGAGAGGAGGAGGGTCAGAGGGAGAAGCAGGTTCCCCGCCGACCAGGGAGCCCGATGCGGGACTCGATCTCGGGACTCCAGGATCATGACCTGAGCCGAAGGCAGTCGTTTAACCGACTGAGCCACCCAGGCACCCCTTTTTGTGAGTATTAAATCAGCATTTCTACAAAACTCAGAACAGTGTCAGGCTCATGATAAGTAGTAAATGATGTTAAATAAATAAATTTAGTAATGAAATACCTAATTAACCATTCCTAACCATTTCTCTGGTGTAGTAGTATATTGCAAATGACACATATCTAAGACATTTGAATGTTGGGAGCTAAAGATTTTGAGCATATAGAAAATGTTTTGGCTAAACCACATTAAACGTTTTTTCTTCTTGTTTAGGGCAGAGGTTCTGACTATGTAGATTTTGAAGGGAATAAGAACCTCGCTTCTTTTTTCCTTCTTTCAGTTGGCTAAGGAGTAAGTATATTAGCCAGGCTCACTAATCAGGAAGTACTACCTTTTTATGACTTTGACCCTGGAGGGAGCGACTAAGGCAACTGGGGCAGGTAAGAACATTCATGGAGGCAGTGGTGGTGTCAAGGGTAGGGGTGCACCATTAATAGTGTTTGAAATGGTCTATTCCTTCAGAATGTTTTGGCTATGTTTTTGATACTCAGTTTCCCTTAATTCCTGTTTATTTCCTGAGCCTGGTTATCCAGTATTTCCAACAGCTCTGTGATATGCCCAAGATTATGAAAATAAATTCCTTTTATGTTTTAGTTAGCTAGAACTCATTCTTTTGCTGCAACCCAAAACCCACGTAGTTCATACCACTTGTCTTAGAGAAGTATACAGAGAGGGAAAGAATATGATATGATATAAGCTATTTAGTGAAAATAATTTGTCTTTGCCAAAGGTATATGTGTGTGCATTATTTTAATTGGGTCTTAGAATTTCTAAATTGGCTAAATTTTTAAAATTACTAAATTCTCCCCTTCATAGTTGCTAATGAACAAGACAGTTCTTGGGAAAATATGTGCATTAAATGCAGCTTTTCTTGGATCACTAAAGAAAGCTAATAGAATATATACTTTAGGTCAATTTTTTTAATGATGATTTGTTTTTGGTACCACCATACTCTGGATCACTGCATATAGAGTTATCCATTCTTGGGCTAGATTGTCTGGATTTAAAATCTGGATCTACCATTTACTACATTAATTGCACTGAGCTTGTTTGCTTATTGACAAAAAAGAGAAGTATAACTAAGTTCCCCATAGGGTTGTTGGAAAGCTTAAATGAGTTATCATATGTAAAGAGCTTAGGATGAAGCCAACCTGATAGTAACGATTATAGAAGAAGCAGTTCTTCTCCTCCACCTCCTCCTCTTCATTATTATTGTTATTGTTATTTGCTAGCTAACTTGTACTAGTGTATAACATTGTCTTAAACTTCTTTGTTATAATTAAAATCACAAAAACATATCTGGGCTTATAATCTGTAAATCATATCTCTCTTTAATTTGCTGTATTTATAATAAATACTGTCTTTTTGGCCTTTATTTGTCTTTTTAATAAATCATATATGCAATGGTTAATATGAGGTAACCATTCAACCACATGAGGTAGGGTTAAAAATTTGCCACAATAGCACGTGTTGTGATGACCACTGGGTGTTATATGCAACTAATCAATCATTGAACACTACATCAAAAACTAATGATGTACTATATGCCAGCTAACTGAATATAAAAAAAAAATCACCACAATATATCCCAACAATATTTCTTATACTTAATCTGAGGCTTCTTTTCCAATATCCTTAGAAATATGCCTAAGGTAGTTATGTCTATAAATTAAGCACAGATATAATTTGTACAATTAAATGAGATAAATAACTTTTATTTTAGAAGTATTACAGCATTTTAAATTTAATAAAACTTTGAGATGGACTTTTAAGAAATTTTAATGTACTCCTTTTTATACTACTAAATGTCAGCTCAGCACTATAATGTAATATTGTTAATGTAGATACTATTTTGACTGAGCCTGTATTATACCAAAAAAGATGGGATACTCTGTATGGAATAAACTAAGTATTTTATCCAGTGGCAAGAAAGAAATTTGAAGGTCAGAATTTACACTATTTTCCACTTTCAGCTCTCAAGTAGCATTTTAAAAACACACTCAACACATTTTATCTGCAAGGAAATACCAATCTAGAGAAGAAAATATTTTCAATTCACAATTCTTCTGACAGCTTCAAGGGCAAAGTATTACAGAAATGTTCTGAAAATTTTAGGAGATATAACAAGTGAAACAAGAGCTGTTCTTCAGAATAATGAACAAGATATTGTGGCTCATAAATGTATACTATACCTAAAATACCAGGGAGTGTCATTCCTTATGTATCTAATCACTGTTGTATGAATATGGATTTTTCCATTTTTTTTCCTGGTGGTAGTAATGGGATGAACTATATCATACAAATCAAATTTAGTTTAATTATTTAGTTACTACTGTATGCCAGGTGACAGGAGGGCAAGGGGTAATCAACAACTGTTCAGAGTCTGCAACATGGTTTCTGTCTCTGATTTACTTTAGGATTTTCACATTTTCTTTCAATGCCTCTTTTAAATCTAGTGTGCGGAAACAAGCATATCTAGGGCAAGATTCAGTTGACACAGAAATGTCCCAACTCTTATGGGCATTGTTATAAGCATTTTTCAAACAGCTCTGAAATTTAAATATTAACTAAAACATTTCCATCCACATCATAATTCTATAAGCTTTGGCTTGTATAAACAGCTTCTATTCACATTATAGAATCTGGTGTGGTGGCAGAAGATGTGGCAGATGTCTGGGTAGTAATAACCCAGACCTGAGTTCAAATTCCAGCTTCCTCATTTTTTCAGCTGTGTGAATTTGGGCATAATATTTAACCTCTTTAATTCATAAGAATGACTACTGAAATACTGTTGAATTTTTTACAGGTATAGATGTATATAAACATCTATAATACCATATATGTATTAGCTACACAATAATTTGTAACTTCTTTAACTACCATCATTATTGTTAATGCCAGTAGGGCCTAGTGGTGTCTCATTAATATGTATTTCTGGTGATAGTTTGTCCTATTTCAAAATAGATGAAATAAGTTTTATTATTATAAAACTATAAAATTATTTGAAGGAAGAAAATTTCCTTGGCCTGAGGAAGGAATTTATAGTAGACATTATATTTAATGGTGATATAGTGAAAACATTCTTGTTGACATTTCGGAAAAGACAAAAATCCCAACTGAAACATTTAGTTTTTAACATTTTTCTGAGGCTTCTAGCCTTAAGTCACAGAAATGAATGAAATAGAAAGATGAGAAAGGAGAAGAGATAAAATTGTTAATATTTGTGGATGATATTATTTCTGGACATTTATCCAGGAGTCCAAGAGCATTAACTGGCTAGACCTTGAGTTCTACCAGTCCTCACAAAGTTTGTGTGGGTTTTCAGATTGGCAAGAACAACAACTTGTTCCACAATGAATTCTGCTTGATATAAATGAATGAGCAGATAACACTATTTAGTTTCTTAAAGAGGAAATATATTCCAGAAATAATAGTTACAAAATGAAATAAAAATATTGCTTCATCATAAGAACAAAGATTGTATACTACCTAGGAAAAATCCTTAAAAGAAGTTTCAAGATTTATTTTTTTTTATAAATGATACAAATTTATTCAGGGTCAAATTAAGGAAGATCTGCATAAACAGGTGGATATACTATGTTCATAGAAGAGAAGATCAAATATCATCAAGAAAACAATTAATATATAAGTCAAAATAAGCTCCTGACACAATTCAAATAGGTTTTTGTGGGACATGACAAGCTGATCTTAAATTCATATGGGAGAGAAAAGAAATAATAGCCAATACTGTCTTGATGAAGAACCGGGCAATGGGAATTATCCTACTTATATCAAATGTTCTAAAGATATCATTTGAAAAGCTGTATTGGCACAAGAATAGGTAATTAGATGAATAAAATAGGACAGAAGGTTTACATACAGAACCATGTATATGGATCTATGATAATTGTAGTATTTCTTATTAATGGAGAAAAAGTGAACCATTCAATAGATTACATTTGCATAATTGATTCCACATTAAAAAAAGAAAGCAATCCTTATTTCATATCACTTATAAAATAATTTTCAAATGGATCATAAACTTAAATATAAAGAAGGCAAGCTATAAAATACTAGAAAGGACAGTAACAAGTATAGTGATGACTCTGTGTATAAAAAAGACCCTGTTTAAATAAGACGTAAAAAACAAAAGGCCTAATGGGTGACAGATGCTTACTATACTTATCATGAACACTGAGTACTGTATAGAATTGTCAAATCACAATGTTGTACATCTAAAACAAATATAATATTGTATATCAACTATAACTTATTTTTTTGAAAAAGGCCCAAAAGAAACTAGTAATTTGACTATATCAAAATTAAAAACTTCTTTGCCAAAAAAGACCCCCCCCAAAAATGCTAAATGAAGTTAAAAAAACAGGTGACTGACTAGAAGAAAATATATATAAAATATTCCCAAATTTTTAAAATTAATAAAGGAAAGATTAATACTGTGGGGTGCCTGAGTGGCTCAGTCAGTTAAGCATCTGCCTTCGGCTCAGGTCATGATCCCAGGGTCCTGGGATCGAGCCCCGTGTCGGGCTCCCTGCTCACTGGGGAGCCTGCTTCTCCCTCTCCCAATACCTCTGCTTGTGCTCCCTCTCTCTGTCAAATAAATAAAATCTTAAAAAAACCCAAAATGATTAATACTCTGATAGAAAAGGGGCAAATGTTATGACTGGGTAACTCACAGAAAAGGAAATAGAAATGCCCAACAAATATATAAAAATGTTCAATCTCACTAATAATTAATGGCATCCAAATTATAGCAAGTGAAATGCCAATTTTTTCATACATCAGAGTACCAAAAATTGAAGTTTGATGATATCAAGATTTGGCAAACAAACGGTAAAATGGATATTTGGAGACATTAATGGTTGGCATATACTAATGGTACAGTCATATGTAAGGCAATTCATCATTATCTCTTAAAAGTATAATCATTCCATGACATAGCAATTCCATTTCTCATTATCTTCCTTTTAGAAATATCCACCAATTTCCACAGGAAGGGCGTTCATTATGGTATTGTTTCCACAAGTAGGAGGTTCATAGCAAAAATGGGAACAACTTAAAAGAAATTAAAATGGGAGGGGCTAAATAAATTTTGGCTTATTTTTCTATGGATTGTTATGCACTAATTAAGAAATATAATGAAGATCCTTACATCCAAAGCACATACTTTTTAAAAGTAAGTAAAAGATGGATATATACAGGATGATGACTTTGTACAAAACAAAACAAACACACAAAATACTATATACGTTTTGTGGATATACATGTATACGTGTGTGTTTGTGTGTGTGCATGGTCTAAAGGGATCTTAGAACTCTCTGAAATAATTTGTATTACTTCAATAATAATAATCATGAATTAATTATGTCAAGTTCAATTTATTTTTAAAAAGAACACAAAACAATAAAATTCAACCTCAAAGGATAGTTTTGAAGATTAAATTAGCCACGGTACTTATAATAGTCATGGGCATATAATAGTGGTTGTTCAATTAATGTCAATATCTTTCATTTATATATGAATACACAAAAGTTCTTTAAATTTCTATATCTTTCATACAATTATCACTTAACAGAAGTTGAGAAAATAGTGATTATAATAGATTTAGAAATTATCATTCCTGTGTCTGCCATTAATTGATTTGGATTGGGCTCTATATCCCTAGGTCTAAAAATCTAATGTAAGTTGAAGAACTACTGTTAAAAATAACCAATTGATTGAAAGAAAGAAGATAGTTTTGAGTGTGTGTGTATAACATAGATATATAAATATATATATTTGAAAATATACTGAATATATATATATATGAATTATAAAATTAAAACCAATACTGAAAACTATCTTCTTTCTCTCAATTACATATATGTATTCCTAATTACTGGTAACTACAGATGATTAATCAATATAGTTTCAGTCTCATCTGTCATCCTTTGCTTAGTGCAGTGGTTCTCAATCTGGATAGGACATAGAATTACTTGGCAACTTTTCAAAAAAACACCAATGCCAATACCTCCCCTAAAGGAAATGGCACCTGTAAAATATTCCAGAAGATTTTATTATGCAGCCAGGGGAGAGAATCATGCCCTTGTGGGAAATCTCTGCAAGATTTTAAACAGAGTATATACTTGTTATGTATTGTAAAATCTTCCCTTAATCGGAGTTCTTTAATTATTTGTGTGGATAAAACCTCCATTTGTTTTGTTGATGATCTTTGAGTTGCCATTAATAATAATTTCATTCAATTTCCAAAGGAATTGGAAGTTATAACTGAGGGTCACTGAATAATAATATGTCATCATTTAAGAAATGACTTTAATTGAAATTTTAAAAATCAGATAAGCTTAAAAGTTGTTTGATAAATATATCGCTCAGAATAAATATAATTCATGCATATCACTAAATCTGATGTGAAAAATTTCTCTCTTAGCATAGATATATTACTATTTCAGTATTACAAGTTGAAATGGCCATCTCAGGGTGCAAATATTTTTATCAGTTGGTTTATAATTATTTTGAGTCAATGAAATGTATTTGTACAAATGAATACAAGTTATTATATATGTACTACAGCAAATGAACTTTAAGGTAATACTTAAAATAACTGTAGTGGAAATACTAAGTTGGAATATTTTAATGCCCTTTTAAGTATCACAATATACTATAACCACAAAGTGGCTAATACCATCACCATTATTTCTGATTAAAACATAAAGTTAGCTATAGCTACTAAAATAATACTTAACATTAAAAAGTGATTTGTTAAAAAAAAAAGATTTGTTTCTATTGTTTTTAAAGGGTGGCAGCAATAGAGGTAAGATTACAAAAACAGAATAGGGACCTGATTTTAAGAGAAAGATTCTATGCTGTTCTGCAATGCTCAAATATTTATCTATGGTTAAATATATCCCACATAGACATACATATGCTCAAATACAAACAGAATATGGAAAGCCCACATGGCAAGGAATGGCGGTCTCTGGCCAGTGGTTAGCGAGGACTGCCAACAACCACACAAGAGAGTTTGGAAGTGCATTCTCAGCTCCAGTCAAGACTTGAGATGCCTGCGCCCTGGACAACAGCTTGACTGCAACCTGGTGAGAGAACCTGAGCCAGAAACTCCCAGCAATGCTGCTCCAAGATTCCTGACCCACTGAAACTGTGAAATAAGATAAAAACATTATTGTCCTAAGTTGCTAAGTTTTGGGGCAATTTGTTATACATTTCTAGATGACTAATATACCTGCTCTTATTGCTGCCTCTGTTATCTGCATTTAGAGTAGATAATAGAATTCCACACTGTGATATTACAGAGCAGAAGAGCAGAGTTTGCCAGGTAAAGAAGGAAGAGGGGTAGCATTTCCATATGTATCTCCCAGTCCCTTTCTTTCTTTCTTTCTTTTTTTTTTTAAGACACAGCGAGAGAGAGAGAGAGAGAGAGAGAGAGAGAGAGAGAATGAGAACACAAGCAGGGGGAGTGGGAGAGGGAGAAGCAGGCTTCCTACGGAGCAGGGAGCCTGATGTGGGGCTCAATCCTAGGACCCTGGGATCATAACCTGAGCCGAAGGCAGATGCTTAACGACTGAGGCACCCAGGCGCCCCCTCCCAGTCCCTTTGATTTACTTTATGTTTAGGCTTATGTAGCAATATAACTTTTTAGCAAATATCCCTGATCTGCTCTTGCTCATACCATGCTTTTGCTCTGGGTTTCACTCTACCACACTCATGCCTGTTTATTTTTTAGCCTTCCTTCTACTTTCTACTCAGAGATTCACTTTTTCTGTGCATCAGTGATTCATTTTGTAATTTTCTCCAGTTGAAGCAATATTTTTCTCATTTGTGCTACCAAAGAAAACTGCACTTTTCCTCTTCACTTTTCATTGTTGGCCTTGCTTGATTATGACTGGATACAGTTTTTCTCAATCAGATTTTCAGCTCTATAGGAGAAACATCTATGAATGATTGTTTGTTTTCTCATTCCCAGCACTTGTAGAATTGCATTGAATTAAAATAAACTCTGGGCATAAAAGAAATTATAGGGTTACCTATGCTAAAATTGTAGTCATATCACAGTATTTCTTTATGTTCAGTATAATGTGGGAGGAAAAACTCAGTTTTGGAATCAAAAGGACATAATCTCACTTGGATTAACCAGATGGTACTTAGATAGGCTTGGATTTCTTTTTCTTTTTCTTCCTTTTTAAATAAAAAAGAAAATCCTGGGCCTATTTTCTCATATACAACATAATATTAGACATTCCTGAGCAGAACTGTAAATCTTAGGTAATATATATGCAATATCATCTTGTTCATTTCATGTGCCTTAGTAAGATTCAATGCAAGTTGGAAAATAAAACCAGCAATGTAGCTTAGTTTCAGAAATGTAGACATCAAGAGAATGGGTTAACTCTTTTGGATTAGTCATATTAGAATCTTGTCTGGGATCTGCATCAAGGCAGCCAGCCAATTAGCATGTAATTCCTAGGCAAAACAAAATTTAGCACTCATTTATTTTCAAGTAGGTATTGCATGTGGTATTCACATGCAGAAATTGCTAGTGTTTGAGGCTAATAGAACTACTTATTCAGTAAATGGAACTTATAGACAAGTGCTTAAAATGGCCAACAAGTTCCGGTTTGTATCAATTAATTTCTCAGATTTTTTTCCTTAAGTGAAACCGTGAAAGCACAGCTGCAGAATATGTGAAAAACAGTTTAACGGTATACTCTTCAATCAATGAGGCATTTTAAAAATGCACAAGCATTGTTTCAACAAATGGCCTGGACGCAAACTTAGAATTTGAACTAATTCCAGTAGCTTCAGAGATTAAAAGAAAATCAGCCATACCTGTGAGGGTTTGTTTACAGACCCTCAAGTAATAAAAGGGTATTATGCCCTATTCTGGAGATTTGGGGGCTGCTATGGGAGATAAAGGCAGTGTTTTCATAATTCAAACAAAAGCTCTTTTAGATACACCAAAATTCACGTTTGGGGCAAAATCAATAATGATAAATGATAACGCTTTTTTTTTTTTGGCCTAATAAACTGCATTACAAAGAGATACATAGCAATAGCAAGCTTAGAAATACTAATTGTTGATGAATATTCATTTCCTAGAAAAGCTTATATTATGTGTAAATTAAATTCAAAGCATGCTTGAAAGTACCTTGAGAGTCTTTAAAAAAAGGTGTTATAAATTGTCACACTGACAGATTATTTTTTGTTGAAATTGTTCCTCAAACTACCTCATCTTTGCCACTTTTTTAAAAAAGTAGTCTTTTACACACCTTTCTGAGAATGAAACATATCCAAAAGACAGAGACCATTCCATAACATCTTGCATTGTAGCCAACTGCCAA
Organism: Neomonachus schauinslandi; assembly: GCF_002201575.2. Lineage (NCBI taxonomy): Eukaryota > Metazoa > Chordata > Mammalia > Carnivora > Phocidae > Neomonachus > Neomonachus schauinslandi. The sequence continues at coordinate 80,214,933 of NC_058409.1, read as the reverse complement.
TGCAGTCTTTGTCCAGAGTGAGGCCATGTTGTGGGGAGAGCAATCTGGTAGGAGTGACAAGTTCTAGTTCCAGGAAGGCTGTTCTAGTCCGGATTCTGGATCTGGCTCTAACTTTTGGGAGTTTTCAGATGCTGAGTCCCACCCTGTTATTCACTTATTCTTCTGAGTCTCTCTTTGATTCTATCAGCAATAACAGAAATATTTATCATGGGGTTCCATGTGTCGGGCAATCTGCTTAGTGCTTCAAAAAATGTTTGAATAAGATAGACATAGTGGTGGCCCTTGTGGAACATATCACCTCATGGGTAAGTGAGACAATTCATAGACTCTAACTGTAATTGCAATAAAAAGGAGAATTAAATGCTGCTCTGGGCATACATAGCTACAGTGCTTAACACAAGGCCAGGTGAAAAAGACCAACAAAGAGGAAGTGCCATTTAAGCTGTGACCTGAGGGATGAGAGAACATGTGCAAAGCAAAATGTACCTATAGACCATTATTATTTGACAAACTGGCTCCATTTTATAAGTCAAAAATGACAATTGAATTCACAGGTCTACTACTTCCTGAAATTATTCAGATCAGCAGTTGAAAATGATTAATCCATTTGATTTTATGAGGAAACTTCAGTATTACTGGTGAAAGAGCATGTTCTCACTTAGATAGGTGCATAGGGAGAGCTTAATGGCATTCTTATGTTCAATATAGTGGGTAAATTTCTTTTGTTAATCAAAGTTTACATACTAATATTCTAGAAGATAGTTGAAATTATTCCTAACTGGGCAATTCTTACTTCAAGAAAAAAATAATTTCATCGAATAATTTCATTCAATGTATCTTCCTATTTTTAAAATATTATTTAAAAATTATATTAAATATATTAATATATTTATTTTTTATTCATATATTTAAATACATGTTATCTTAAAATATAAAATCCTTAATTGGAACAGACAGCCCTCTTAGGCGTTTTAATTTCCAGCAATAATTTCATTGAAAAGCTAACAATTCTCCTGCTCCCCTTCTCTCCTCCTCTCCTATACCTTATCAACAGTCAGAAATAATAGTAGAGGCTTTCTGAAGTGAAAATAAGTATGTTGCAACTTATACCACAGTACTGGGCTGAAATGAAGATCTGATCCATCAATAATAATTTAAAGTAATACCAAATAAGCAAAAAGAAAAAGAAATACATTGTGAGGACCATAGTCCTGGAAAGTTCTGTCTTTTGGGGTGAAAGTGGAGTAGAAGGTCAGGACCACATCAGGAGAAAAAAAAATGTTTAAGACTCCCTGAGAGACTTCAATAAGGGTATGATTAGTTCAGCATTGCTTTCATTCTGTACTTCCCCCTCCCACTGTATAGACTTCAGTTTTAATAATGATTAAAGAATAATGCTTGAATCCCATCTGAATGGCTTTTGATATTTAACTCACTGAATCTATTCATAGCACTGAGCTTGTAAGGGGGCCTCAACAGATCTGCACAACTAATCATGGAATATTACACTGATACTTCATCTCCCACATCAATACAAATTACAGCTGCACAGAGAACACTGCATATTATTTTAATGGGGTAGGAATTTTTAATCCAGTCAGGTAGTTCTGGATGAATGTGTTTGTATGTCTGTCATTAAAATTTGGTGGCTCATGCTGCTCAAGACAGACACATTTTGAATGTTTAAAATTTTCACAGATGTTATTTATCCATCAGAATGGAAAATTCCCTGCTCTCTACTATATAGATTCTGCCTCATTAACATAAATAAAAAATAAAGCATAACAACAACAATCTTGCTTAATGTGTACACACAGAAATATTGTCATAGGCATCTGGCAATCAGTTGGAGATGGTGAAAACTGCTAGATGAATGTATCTGGCAGAAGTATGACATTATTTTCTGGAAGAAAAGCTAACTAACTGTTAGAGATTTTGCCTTTATGTCTTATTGCTTTTTATTTTCAATGGGGTTATGATCACCATGGATATTCACGTAAAAGATGCCTTTACTAATTATTTGTGATACCAACATTTATTCTCTTAATTGAGAAGTGGAGATGGATTTCTCTTAAAATCATTTGGTTAAACAAAATTATAAAGAAGAATGCTAACTTTTTAACATCAGGATCTGTGTATCACAACATCTCATAGGCATGGACTTGAGATCATGACAATGACAGAAATCCAGTTAATGACCATATATCTTTTGCTACATTCAAGAAAATGTCATTACAGAAGGTTGATTATTACTTCTGAAATTCCTTTTTCTGTCCATTTAAAAAATACTTTGTGAATTTCTAAAATGTAAGGTATGTCATAATAAGACAATTTTGGTTTTGACTTGACTATGAACTTGTAAAAAGCCAATAGGAAGATATGCAAGTGATACAAGTATCTTCCACTATCTTTAGACAATGTTTGCCAGCTTGCTGCTCCATGTTAACTCTGTTTATGTCTGTATTCCCAATTAGCCAGAAAGCTTTCTTGAGGCCAGGGACCATTCCTTATTTATTATTGCATGTGAATTCATAATGATGGACACAAAGGAGGCATGCTGTATATTTTTGTTGAAAAAGTAAATAAACACTTTACATTCTTTTACCTGGGGGTTATAGTACATTATATCTTTCTTTGAGTTGGAAAGAATGAAAGATTAAGACCAGGATATAGAATCCGTTACAAAAGTTATGATTATAAAAGCATAATATGTCACATGAACAGAATATTTCAGCTATTCCAAAAAAACTAAAGTGGCCAATATATCATAAATGGGTGAATGGAATTTGAAATTAAAAACATAGTACCATTTGCATTAACACCCTAAAAAATGTACAAGATCTAAATGAGGAAAACTACAAACTGATGAAAGATATAAAGAAGGACTAAATAAATGGAGATATGTCATGTTCATGAAAAAGAAAACTCAATATTTTCAAGATGCCAGTCCTTCCCAATTTGATCTATATATTCAATGCAATCTTTTTTTTTTAAAGAAGATACAAAATCTTTTGTTTTTTTAAAGATTTTATTTATTTATTTGAGAGAGAGAATGAGAGAGAGAGAGAGAGAGAGCACATGAGAGGGGGGAGGGTCAGAGGGAGAAGCAGACTCCCTGCTCGAGCCCGATGCGGGACTCGATCCTGAGACTCCAGGATCATGACCTGAGCCGAAGGCAGTCGCTTAACCAACTGAGCCACCCAGGCGCCCTATTCAATGCAATCTTAAGCAAAATCTTAGCAAATTATTTTGTGTGCATTGACAAACTAATTCTAAAGTTATGTGGAGAGGCAAAAGACCCAAACTAGCCAACAAAATATTTAAAGAGAAGAACAAAGTCAGAGAACCAACACTATCCAAGTTCATGATTTATTAGAAAGCTACAATAATCAAGAGTTACATCAAACTGGATGGCTCAGTAGGTAGAGCATGTAACTCTTGGTCTCAGGGTCATGAGTTCAAGCCCCACTTTGGGCACAGAGCTTACATAAAAATAAAAACAATAATAATAATACAGTGTGGTATTAGAAGAAGAGACAAGTAGATTAATGAAACAGAATAGAGAGCCCAGAAATAGACCCATGCAAATATAGTTAACTGATCTTTGACAAAGGAGCAAAGGCAAACAATGGAAAAAAGATAGTCTTTTCAATAAATGGTGCTTCAACCACTGGACATCCACATGTAAAAAAATGAATCTAGACACAGATTTTACACTCTTCCCAGAAACTAACTTGTAATGGATCACAGGCCTAAATATAAAACACTAAACCGTAAGACTCTTAGAAGACAGCACAGGAGAAAATCTAGGTAACCGTAAATATAGCAATGACTTTTTAGATACATCAAATTATTGTCATGAAGTAAATAACTGATAAGCAGGACTTCATTAAAATTAAAAACTTCTGCTCTGTGAAAGACAATGTTAAGAGAATGAGAATATAAGCCATAGACTGGGAGAAAATTTGCAAAAGACCTATCCCCTATGAAAATGTTGTCCAAAATAGACAAAATAGAAATTTTGCTTTTAAAACTCAGTAATGAGAAAATAAATAACCCAATGAAAAAATGGCCAAAGACTGGAACAGACACCTCACCAAAGAAGACATACAAATGGCAAATAGGCATATGAAAAGATGTTTCACATCATGTGCCATTAGGGAATTGTAAATTAAAACAACTATCATATACCACTACACACCTATTAGAATGGCCAAAATTCAGGACACTGACAACACCAAAAGCTAGCAAGGATGTGGAAAAACATGAACTTTCATTCACTGCTGATGGGAGTGCAAAATAGTAAGAACTCTGGAAGACAGTTTGTCAGTTTTTTTTTTTTAAGATTTTATTTATTTATTTGACAGAGAGAGAGTGACAGTGATAAAGGGAACACAAGCAGGGGGAGTGGGAGAGGGAGAAGCCGGCCTCCACTGAGCAAGAAGCCCGATGCAGGGCTCGATCCCAGGACCCTGGGATCATAACCCAAACCGAAGGCAGATGCTTAACGACTGAGCCACCCAGGCACCCCAGTTTGTCAGTTTCTTAAAAAACTAAATATACTGGGGTGCCTGGGTAGCTCAGTTGGTTGGGTGTCTGACTCTTGGTTTTGGTTCAGATCATGACCTCATGGTGGTGAGACTGAGCCCCGCATCAGGCTCTGTGTGGAGTTGAGGGTGGAGTTTGCTTAGGATTCTCTCTCTCCTCTTCCTCTGCCCCACCCACCCTTCTTACTATCTCTCACTCTCTCAAAAAAATAAATAAAAAATTAAAAAAATTATAAAACTAAATATACTCTAACTATAGCATCCAGCAATTGTGCTCCTTGGTATTTACCCAAATGAGTTGAAAATTCATGTTTGCACAAAAACCCACCTATAGATGTTATAGCAGCTTTCTTCATAACTGCCAAAACTTGGAAGCAACTAGGATGTCCTTTAGCAGGTGAATGGATAAATAAATTGTCATACATTAGACAAAAGAATATTATATAGCACTGAAAAGACATGAGCTATCAAGCCATGAAAAGACAAGAAAGAACCTTTAATGCATATTACTAACTGAAAGAAGCCAGTCTGAAAAGGTAATATACTATATGATCCCAACTACATGACATTCTGGCAAATAAATTTGGTATAAAATATTATTGATACTTTTCCTTTAAATTGAAATCTAAAACCTGCCTGTTATAAAATAGCTAACCTTCTTAGTGGGAATAATAGATCAGTCTGCTTGTTATTACCACAATAGTGTTTGATAGTTTGTCATGTCTTTAATAGTAGTGTGCTGAGAAGTTGGAAGATGCACAGTTTGAGAGCATGGTGCTCTAATTTTTGGGTATCTTGTGCAGAGAAGACTTTGGACAGATTGTGGCAATGCTAAACATCAGAGCGCTGATCTCCAGCCTTCTAGAGTGAGCAGAATTAAGGAAAGCCTATGGACTAAGTTGAGGGCTTTCACCACTGATCGTTCTAGTTATATTCAGCCTTCATTTTAAATAAAAATGGTGTATTTTCAGCCTTCAAAGAGTTCCATAGTTATTTTCTAATAGTAAATTAAGCACTATAGAAAATTTGCTCATTTTGTTTTTCATGTGGCAATCTCTGTCATTGTTGAAGGAGGGTAAATTTGCATTGCTCCAGCTATGGCTAGATTTTTTATTACATTGTATTATCAAGAAAAGAAATGGGATAATCTTGTCTCAAGGTCATGTACAATAGGATAAGATACCATCAATTTGGATAGTTTAGTTGCTGTCTCATTGTAAGTTGAAAGAGATAAGCTGACCTCTCAGATTACTTCTCAGGATAAATTCATAAGCTTTTATGAGATAGCTATCCCCCAAACTCATTACCTAGGACTGATGTACTAGTCTTTTTCATTACTTATTAGAATATGGTGGGAAACTAGCCCCCAAATATTATTTTCTCCCTTCTTCTGGGATTAGAATTGGTAAATGACACAGAGAAATGAAAACCCCACTTACAGTATGTTCACAAACAAGATGGAGTGAGCATTTGATAAATATCTGTGTAATCCTTCATCTCCAGCTTGATTCATCTTTGAGCCAAATAGATTGAATTCAAGACATGCAATTCATTACCTTATACCACCAAGAGACTTATAAAAAATAATTATTTATTATGTTATTTTATCTTCATTTAAAATTTAGTGAGGTATTTTGTCATTAGCATGGATTGTGGAATATGTAGCATGAATACTTGGCAAATTTTTTAGTGTCATCTAGAATTTCTTACTTGAAATTGGCACTTTCAACTTAAATGTTAGTTTGTATATTTATTGGAAGCATTAATAATTAACCTTGAATAATTAAATAAACAGAAAGTACAATGGACTACACATATATACATACACATATTATCTGTATTATATATGAATTTATATATATAACCCTTTGTTTTTATTTGATACATCTTAAATGATGTTTATATTTAATAATCATAGTCCATTTCTGTAACATGTGCTGTACTGAAAGGAAAATATTAATCAATGTATTAAATTATCAAATTTTAGAGCCAAAGGGACCATAAGAATTATGTAGTGAAGTCCTCAACCTCTACTTTTCACAGATGATATCAAGAGAAATTAAAAGACTTGCCCAATCAGGGCTCCTGGGTGCACAGCAGTTAAGCGTCTGACTTGGTTTCCACTTGGGTCGTGATATCAGGGTTGTGAGATGGAGCCCCACGTGGGGCTCAACACTCAGTGTGGAGTCTGCTTGGGATTCTCCCTCTCCCGCTGTCCCTCCTGCTCATGTTCTCTCTCTCTCTCTAAAATAAATAAATAAATCTTAAAAAAAAAAAAAGGCAACATAAAGAATAATATTGCAGGCTCTGGTGCCAGAAGTGCCAGAATGCTGGAGTACTTATCTTTTCTTTACCATTTACAGAATCAGAGACCTTGAACCAATTAACTAGACTCTCTATGCCATATTTCCTCAACTGAAAAATGGGAATGAGCATAGACCCAACCTCTTTGCTTTTATGTGCAAGAATTAAACCTGACAAAGCTATACATACAGTGTGTTGGGCAGTATTGATAAACACTAAATAAACACTCAGAAATATTTATCCTCTTATAAATTGAAGTCCAGTTCTATTTTTATGAGAGGAAATGCCTCTTGAAAATGGGCAGTTTGGAGAGAGTATTTTATTTTATTAATATGCATTTTAATAATATTTATAATCTCCATTTGGAAGGAAGAAAAAATTGAATGATAGAATTTATATTCAACAAATAGTTTATGTCTGAGGAATCCCCAGGGAATTTACAAGGACCAGAATTATTTCTGACCTGAAACAATTAACTCATTTACTAGAGGGTATATCTCCTCTTAAGTGAATGAGATCTTTTGAACTCTACGAGCACTGTATGTAGAATCGAAGACATGAAAATCTATTACAGATTCCATTATTAACCTCAATTTTAAGTCTGAATCCTAGTGAAATTACATTCTCACTCCAGATTTTCTGGAAACTTCGTTTCATGAAATAGAGACATGATTCTCATTCTTCATTTTAAAGAGGAATTAGACTTAAAATGCAGGCTTCTTAGTGGTATATTTGCATGTCCACCATGTAATGACAGCCTAGGCAAAGAAAAAGTTATTTCTTTGATGTAAACAGGACCTTCATCATATTTCATCTATTCCCTTCATTCAAGGAAGAAGACAGTGTTAAAAGGCACACAAGTCCCAATTAGACACTCTGGAATTATGTATGGAAATACTGTCTATGGCTCGTTTTATAGACTTTAATTTAGGTGAAAACTGGGTGAAGAATATCTCAAGGGTACAAATCAAGATGGAAACAATGTTTCATTATTCAGTGCCTGAGGAATGCCCATTTTCTAATATAAAAAGATTATTTCAAATTCTCACATATTTATATATCTATTCTTTCTTACTATTTTTGTATATAGTAGAGTATTATTGACTATAAGCACTATGCTGTGCATTAGATCTCCAAAACTTACTCATCTTCTAGTTGTAAGGTGGTACCTTTCGATCAACAACTCCCCAATCTCCACATCTCAGCCACCATTCTATACTGTTTGTACAAGTTCAGCTTTGTTAGATTCCACATAAAGTGATATCATATAGTATTTTTCTTCCTTTGTTTGACTTATCTCACTTAGCACAATATGCTCACGGCCATCCACGTTGTCACAAATTGCAGATTCCCTTCTTTCTTGTGGTGAAATAATATTCCAGTGTGTGTATGTGTGTATGTGTAGATAGATAGATATCAATGATATAGATATAGATACATCTCTCATTTCTTCTTTATCCATTCATTTGTTGGTGGACACTTAGGTTGTTTCCATATCTTGGCTATTATAAATAATGATAGAATAAACATGGGGGTACAGATATCTTTCTGATACGCTGATTTCATTTCCTTTGGCTATATACTCAGAAGTGGGATTATATGGTATGATATGGTATGAATGATATGATAGTTCTATTTTCAATTTTTTGAGGAATCTCCATACTCTTTTTCATAATGGCTGAACCAATTTACATTCCCACCAACAGTGCAGTGTTCCCTTTCCTCCACATCCTCACCAACACTTGTTATTGCTTGTATTACTGATGATAACCATTCTTACAAGTGTGAGTTGATACCTTACTGTGGTTTTGATTTGCATTTCCCTGATGATAAGCAATGTTGAGGATCTTTCCATGTACCTGTTGGCCATTTGTATGTCTTCTTTGGAAAATGTCTATTCAGGTCCTCTACCCATTTTGCAGTTGGGTTGCTTGTTTTGTTTTTGTTGCTGCTATTGAATGTTCTTTATATATTTTGGATATCAACCTCTTATAATATATACGGTTTGCAAATATTTTCTTCCATTCCTTAGTTTGCCTTTTCATTTTTTTTTTATTGTTTCCTTTGCTGCTCCAAGCTTTTTAGTTTGATGTAGTCCCACTTATTTATTTTGTTCTTGTTGCTTGTGCTTTTGACATCATATTCAAGGAGCATCATCAAGGCCAGTATCAAGGAGGGTTTTCCCTGTTTTACAATATTAGCTCTTATGTTTAAGTCTTTGATCTACTTCCCATTAATGTTTGTGAGTGGTGTAAGATGAGGTCAAATTTCATTTTTCTGTAGGTGGATATCCATTTTTCCAACACCATTTATTTATTTATTTATTTATTTATTTATTTATTTTTAAAGATTTTATTTATTTATTTGAGAGAGAGAGAGAATAAGAGAGAGAGCACATGAGAGGGGGGAGGGTAAGAGGGAGAAGCAGACTCTCTGCCGAGCAGGGAGCCCGATGCAGGACTTGATCCAGGGACTCCAGGATCATGACCTGAGCCAAAGGCAGTCACTTAACCAACTGAGCCACCCAGGTGCCCCTCCAACACCATTTATTAAAGACTATCCTTTCCCCATTGAGTATTCTTGGCTCCCTTGTCAAATATTAGTTGATTGTATATGCAAGTAGGGTTTATTTCTGGGCTTTCTATTCTGTTCCATTGGTCTATGTGTCTGTTTTTATGCCAGTACCATATTATTTTAATTACTATAGTGTTGTAGTATAAGTTAAAATCAGGAAATGTGAAGCTTCTGATTTTCTTCTTTCTCAGGACTGTTTTGGCTATTCAGAGTCCTTTGTTGTCCCATACAAATTTTAGTATTGTTTTTCTATTAAACATGCCATTGGAATTTTGATAAGGATTGCATTGCATCTGTAGATGCCTTTGGTTAGTGTGGACATTTTAACAATATTTCATCTTTAAATCAATAAAAGAATGATGTCTGCAAAGGACTTATGAATACCAGGTATCATTGAACCTATGGGAAATGTTTTTATTCACTAATCTGTCTAATCTGGGGGACATTCCTGGAGAAAGTACACAGTGGGTATGAAATCAAGTGTAAAAGAAAGGAGACTCTGCTACTCTCACAGTTCAGTTCTGGTTAAAATGAAAATGCTAATGCTTTATGCCATGTTTTTTCCTCACAACTCCAGTGGCTCTGCCATTTGAAACTGCTAGATGTATGAAGTAAAAATGTTTACAGTGAAATACCAAAGAAATACATCTGCTTGATATACAACTGTACTGATTATCCGTAGTTTTTATATGACTTGACACCTTCAGAAATTCATTAAGTGATGAGTGTTGAAAAACTGTTCTTTATATATTAGATAAGGATTTAAAATTTAAATTTCCATATAGCTAAAATACATGATAACCATTCTTAGAAGTGTGAGTTGACACCTTACTGTGGTTTTGACTTGCATTTCCCTGATGATAAGCAATGTTGAGGATCTTTCCATGTACTTGCGGGGCTTGATGCAGCACTCAATCCCAGGATCCTGGGATCATGACCTGAGCCGAAGGCAGACGCCTAAAATACACCAACGTACAGATAGATCTCTAGCTAGGTAACATCCCAATTCTTAAGATTTTTCTTCACAGAGATAGAGGCTGCGTCTATAATAAGGACATTAGCATTTTATCACATTTGCCAGCAAAATTGAAATATCCTGTGATTTATCTCCCCTTCCAAATATAATAAAATTTGCATTTCTGAGATTATTTGAAATTTCACGTTTGCCTATTTTTCTATTTATCACTTTTTTAAATGTATTGATTTTTGACCAAAATTTAAATATATGACTAAACATATCAATGTATACTTGGGAGTTGTTGAATTCCTACAGGGAAACAAAAGAGCACTATCAGCATTTGAAATGAGTAAATTTTCTGTAATATTTGCAAAATATTATATATAAATATAGAGAGAGATACAGAGAGAGAGAGAGAGACCAAGAGAGAAGGGTGAAGGAGAGAGAGAGAAGAAGAGTGAATTAGCGAAATTCTGAGATACCCATGTCTTCTACAAAATAGAGAACAAAGCTCACAGACATGTAATGGTCATTTAAATTATTTTCAGATTAAATATTCTGGTCAGTACCTACTCTTCTTTTGACTGAGTGGAGAAATGTAAAACAGTCCAAAACCTCCTTACCATTGTGTGGAGTTTCCATTGACTTGATTTAGGGATATTTTAAGATATATTCTCTTATAACACACCTTTCTGTTGTTGTTACATTAGGAATTTATCCTACTGCTTAACAAGTAAGCACCCTGCTCATTATTTATTTACCCTACAATGATTATTTATCAAAAATCCTAATGCCCGATGTATGTGAAAAACTGTATCTATTGACTTTGAGATGGGAGTTTGATATATGCATTTGTAATCATCATACTAGAGTTCTTAATTCAACATCACAGACACCATCAAAGACGACTTTAGCATTGAGAGAGGCATTTTTGCAAGTAGTAAATGAGAAAATGAAATCTAGTTCAAACTGAAAATTGAACTGCATTTTCAAATGTTTTAATATAAAGAAGTAAGTTTATTGCTTTTTAAAAGTATCTGGTCATTTTGCTTAATGAAAAATCCCTTTTTTTTTTTATAATATACTAGATTTCAATTATCTTGGCTTAACAGGAATAAGTACATAATGCCAGTATAATGTCTTTTGTTTTTCCTTTACATTTTATCAGAAATGATAAAACTATACCAGGATAGATTTCTGCTCTTCTTCTCATTCTCAGAAAGCGTAGGAATTTGAAAGTAAATTGAACAGGAAATGGTGAACATTGTGGTTTTCAGAGTGTGTTTATGCCCTCTGAATCTAAATTTGAAAGAGAGACATTTAAGTTTGCATAACTCTTTTTTTTTTTTTTTTTAAAGATTTTATTTATTTATTTGAGACAGAGAGAATGAGATACAGAGAGCATGAGAGGGAGGAGGGTCAGAGGGAGAAGCAGACTCCCCGCCGAGCAGGGAGCCCGACGCGGGACTCGATCCAGGGACTCCAGGATCATGACCTGAGCCGAAGGCAGTCGCCCAACCAACTGAGCCACCCAGGCGCCCTAAGTTTGCATAACTCTTGATTCGCATTTTATTGTTTAAAATTTTAAATGCAAATATAGTTTTCTTTATTGGGGCAATATGATAACTGGTAGTTTCTGATTATTCTTAATTTAATTACATTAATTAATCCCACTAGTATGATGCTGAGGGCCTGGTTTATTTCATAATAAATATGTGTGTTCTTTACTCCTTCAAATATATAGACTCATTAGCTTGTTAAAAAGATTTTATACAAATTTCCTTCTTAGTAAAATTCAGACACATTAAATTCTTTGACATCTTGTAGGCAACTCTTAAAACTATAGATAATTGCAGCAAACTTTCTGAAGCTTTGACTATAAGAATAGAATATTTTAATAGTTCAATTGCATATGTTAAGACATCTTAATGCTATCTCAAAAGCCAGTGATAATCCATCACAATATTGAGTAAACTTTACTGTCAAAATCTTGTGCAACTGAGTATATTTCTATGTTTATTAAGGACCTGAATCATATTTGAAAATATTATCAGTGAAGTGGTCACTACTAACAAATACAGAATAATTCAATAATCTTCATCAACTGAGGACCTAAGAGTATTATGAGACAACTAAGTTTAATCAAAGACTAAGACAGTGTTTGAAGTAAGAAGGAAAAAAGAGGAGCTAAAGTATTCCTTTTCCTAACCTCTCTAAGTTTCAGTATATTATCTGACAGTTTTGATTTTCAGGTGGGGAGAATAGTTCTTTTTTTTTTTTTAAGATTTTATTTATTTATTTGACAGAGAGACAGAGACAGTGAGAGAGGGAACACAAGCAGGGGGAGTAGGAAAGGGAGAAGCAGGCTTCCCGCTGAGCAGGGAGCCCGATGCGGGGCTCGATGCGGGGCTCGATGCGGGGCTCGATGCGGGGCTTGATCCCAGGATCCTGGGATCATGACCTGAGCCGAAGGCAGACGCCTAATGACTGAGCCACCCAGGCGCCCCCGGAGAATAGTTCTTTAGGGGACTTTTAACCTGCTTCCATGGGATAAATAGCATTGCTCTCACCTGTATATTTCATGGACAGAGCACCCCAAATAATAAGGAAGGAAGCATATCTCTAAACCTTTTAAAATGACTACAACAGAGCACGACAAGTCTTCTTCCTCAGGACTTACCTGACCCACATGTGCCAAATATCATCATTGCATTTCCCCTACACATTCTAAATGAGTGTAGTGGGTTGAAGAGTGGCCCACATAAAGCCCTGGAATCCGTAAATTTTGCCTTATTTGGCAAAAAGTTCTTCATAGATATAATTAAGGATCTTGAGATGAAGCGATTATTTTGGGTAGGCCCTATACCTAATGACAAATTTCCTTGTAGAGACACAAAAGGGAGATTTGCCAGAAAGAAGAGGAGAAGGTGCTGTGGAAACAAGGAGAGTAGACTGGTGTGGTGACAAGCCAAGTAAGCCAAGGACTGCTAATAATTACTAGAAGCTGAAAGAGGCAAAGAAGGATTCTTCCCTACAGCCTCCAGATTTTGGACTTCTGGATTCCAGGCTGTGAAAGAGTAAATTTCTGTTATTTTAAGCTACCCAGTTTATGGTGGTTTATAGCAGTCCTAGGAAACTAGTACAGTCATTAAGTAACCCTGACAAATGATTTTACCAACTCTTCAAATAAAATGGACAAAGGGTTATTAAATGGCACCATTAGGATGCTGCTGCTTTATCTCAAAGATAAAAAATTAGCTCCAATAGTTCTACTAATCCAATCATTGTCAAACCATAGATTTCATATTCCTAAAAGTACTATATAACTTTAAAGTGATATTTAACAAATATCTTCTTCTGTAATGTGACAAGAAAGAGAAGCAAACAGGAAATACTATAAGATTCATATTTGGCTTTGGCATTACTAAGGAGAATGGCTATTATTAGCAAACTATTTCCTCTATATCCAAATTTGCATATCCTTTTCTTGATTCAGATACAAATACAGTAACTACTAAGAGTCAGGATCATCTCCTAGGAAATGTAGGAGACAGGGTCATTTTGATTTACTCATCACAATGGCACTTGCACAGCTAATTCACAAATGTATGTCTGTGTGTACATTACCTCTAATTCCTATGTCCTAAATATCTACCGACTGCCATCTCTCCATGCATATATGTGTATTCCCTATGTTCCAAAGTCAGGTTGTGTAGCTGATATAATTTCTATCATATTTAAGAGAGTCTGAAAAGTGGTAAGAAAAGGAAGCAAGTGCAAATTATATGTATGTGGCTTTTCTTAGGCACTACCAATCTTTATGCTATATTTAAGCTTGGGAGAAAAAAGTGGCAATCGCATTGATCACATAGTCACCCCCCCTTACATCCTGGCAATCACTATATCTACCCCATCTTCCACTGGTTGTGCACCATTACAATTTCCTTACCCTGAAGTGGTCACTACTAACAAATACAGACTAATTCAATAATCTTCAGCAACTGAGGACATAAGAGTATTATGAGACAACTAAGTTTAATCAAAGGGTAAGACAGTGTCCCCTTACCCCCTAAGAGCTTGGTGCAGCCTTTGTTTTTGTTTTGTGATGAAGGGTATTCTGGCATTTTACTTGTTAGTACTGGAATCCTTTTACCATTTTTCTCAGGGATATGGTCTGCTATCTTGGAATTCTTAAAATGGACATGAAACAGGACTCTATGGTACCTTTTTTATGGGTACTTATCCCCCACTACAGTGGGAAATCAGTGATATTTTCTCAAACTAAAGAGGCAAAGAGTTTTTTAGGGTCATTTGTTACATTATAAACCAAGCTTATGGTCAAACAAAGGAAAGTACTTCTGAGTAAATAATATAAGATACAATAGAAAAATATAAATTTCCTAAATATACAGTACTATGTAAGACTGTGTGGCTATATGTAAGCCTTTCTAAATTCTTCAATTTTTGTATTTGTAAGTCAACAATTCAAATTCCTTTAATTTTTTTTCGCAATTAATATAGGACTTTAAGCCTTTTTTTTCAACATTGAACCACTGTCGAAATTATCTTGAATTCCAAATGAAAGAGGCCTAAATGGAAGGATTATTTTATACTTTGCATTATGAAGGATAACAATGAAGAGTATACCACATGTCAACTTGTTTTAATTGTATGAAGAATTTTCTTTAGAAGTGTTCTCAGTACCTAGTCTCAAGCCTTACAGCTATGCTTGTTTTCTTTTCATTACATTTTATTGTGTTCTCTAATTTTATTCTTCTAGAACATTTATAGTTTTCTCACACTAAATATAATTGCCTTAGCCCTCCACAGCTGCAATAGGAGAATATACGAGTGTTAATAATGAATTGCCAGTGGCTAATTTTAAGTCTTCCTTAGTTTGCAACAAGCATTGGCTACCTGCCGGGAGGTGCCAGTGGAAACGTGCGGTCATAAGAGCTCTGCTCATAGTCCTTTCAGGTATATACTAATTCCACTGTGTTGTGCGATTAAGGAAAGAAAAGACAGGTTCGTGACTCAGAATATTTAGGTAAGGTTTTTTTCCTCCTCTGCTTAAAAACAAGTAATGAAGTCCATAAACACGACTCACTTGTAAACTATCACTCTACAATTTAGATTTTAGTAATATCCATTCCTGTAGCTAGGAGGGAGACAGAACTCTGATGTCCCTTAGCTCATGTAAATCATTTGTGCATTTCTACAAATATTTACTGGCATGTATAAATAAAAATTAAAAAAAATCATCACTGGATTGGTGAGCAAGGTGTAGTTACAACAGTAAGAAAAGATAACTAAACAGCAAACCAGTGGCATGGCTGAGCAGTTAGCTGGGAAGTAATATAAAAAGAAAGAGGGCATGGTAGGAAATCAGCTAATCAGAGAGCCATCCTACTCCAGGTAAAGGGGAAGCTACATGAACACTGGTCCTGGGTGAGCACCTGTGCCTAAATTCTGATCTTTAGGAAGAAAATTGGAAAGACTACCTTGCCGTTCATTTAATGGATGTGTAATACATGAATACAAATAGGTACCTAACTCTTCCAAACTGACCAAAGTCCTTTTTGATCCCCAAATATGTGAGAAATTGGGATGTATTTTTGAAGTGTTCATCCAAATTTACCAAGGCAGAAAGAGCTAAGAAAAATACGAGGCAAGCAAGGGCATCTCGGGAAAACAAGCCCATTCTAGCTCTAATATATTACATGTATTAGATATGCCACTGACCTCTCATTAAAAGGCCAAAAACTAGGGGGGTGGGAGGATGGGTTGGCCTGGTGGTGGGTATTGAGGAGGGCACATTCTGCATGGAGCACTGGGTGTTATGCACAAATAATGAATCATGGAACACTTCATCTAAAACTAATGATGTAATGTATGGGGATTAACATAAGAATAAAAAATATATAAATAAATATATAATAAATAAAAAAATAAATAAAATTTAAAAAAAAAAAGGCCAAAAACTAGCATACATGAACTAATGGCTCAATAATTGAGTGTCAGTAAGGGCAGGATTTTTTCAGCAGACTCTGTAAGATTAAAACAAAAAGAAGAATAAATAATATTTCCCATTGTACAGTATGTAGGTGAGGATTTCACATTCAGCGTAATTCAGAAAAGTCAATTTTTTAGATTTTTGTGGGGAACCGAAAATGCTTTGAAAATAGATGCCTAATAGTTCAAGGTTGACATCATAGAGAAAAAAAATGTTTTCCCACAAAACTTACATTGGTAGCAAACATACAATGTATATACAGAGAGGTAAAGCACACACACTTGATTAAATTATAACTTTTCTTGATGTGGCTATTGTTTAAGGAATTTAGAAAGGACAGATGATACAGGTGGAAAGAATAAGGTGTAAAAATAAATAGTGTTGCCTGAATATATTAGTTTTGTCTTAAGCTCATAGAGTTTCCTTAAGCTCATTTTCTCCCTCTATCTATCCCGTTTTTCCTCAGTCCCTCTGCCCCTCCTTTCCTTGTTTTTCATTAGGTCTACATCTCCATTCAGTTATTTGAACCTGGAATGCCTTAATTAAATTTTGAGCTGGGTCCTACTACTGAAGCATCAAGTTGCTTGGTTTCTCTATATATGATTAAAAGATGACTTGTCCAGAGCAACATGGTTCAGAAGATTGAATCTGAAGAGAATAGCAAATGCTGTACTTCTCATGTCACTTTCTATCACTGAAGTATGTGCAGTAGATGCTTCATTACTAACATTCTCTTCTCCTTATCATTGATGAAGTTGAGCAGCATTAGCCAAGCATGACATATTAGCTCTTTTTAAACAAACACATCAATCTTGTGTTTTCATGTTCTCAGTTCATTATTGGAGCGATGGAGTGAAATTGTGGCTACTTTGTGGGGTTAGGATTCAAATGAGATCTAAAATCTGGGTGAATGACATTTTGTTGCTGCAATTATTTTTGGAGAGTAAACAATTGCAGAATATAGAGAGCTAGAGTTCCTAGTTAAAAATAATAGTAGTTATGCCTCTAAATACGGTATAAAATGAAATTTTATTAGTTACAACTCTGGGTATTGAACTGTTTTTATTGTCATCCTATTTCTTTTCAAAATTGTGGGTTTTTTCTTAATTTTTTAAAAAGATTTTATTTATTTATTTGACAGAGAGAGAGAGACAGTGAGAGAGGGAATACAAGCAGGGGGAGTGGAAGAGGGAGAAGCAGAGCAGGGAGGCCAATGCGGGGCTCGATCCCAAGACCCTGGGATCACGACCTGAGCCGAAGGCAGATGCTTAACGACTGAGCCACCAGGGTGCCCCTATTTTTTTTTCTTAATTTTTAAAAACAATTTATTCATATATAACTATTGAAAAAACATTTTAGGAATATAGAGAATTCAGGAAGATTGAAGAGAATAAAAATTATTCATTATTTTATAATTTAGAGATAATTGTTTTAATTTGCACATACTCCCTTCAGCATCCTCCTTTTTTATAGTAGATGTCATACTGTATATATAACTTAGCACCTTCCTATCTTTGGTTTTTGTTTGAGGTGTATATGTATTTTTACTGCTATTAAAAACTCAAAAGCCTCAATTTATACACACCTGCATGGTGTTTCAAAATGTATCTGCAAATAGCTCACATTATTCTATATTTTGAGCTTTTGGTTAATCCCAATTTTAGCTATTATGAAAAGAATTGCTACATATATATTTTTGGTTACTTCTTTAAAGATTTTTCTTTTAATTATTTATTTGAGAGAGCGAGAGCATGAGCTGGGAGGAGGAGCAGAGAGAGAGGGAGAAGTATACTGCTCGCTGACCAGGGAGCCTGATATCGGGCTCAATCCCAGGACCCCTGAGATCATGACCTGAGCTGAAGGCAGATGCTTACCTGACTGAGCCACCCAGGCACCCCTTGGTTACTTCTTTAAATTAAAAGCATTTTCTTATCTCTTCATATATTATGTTAAATTTTTACATAGAACTCTCCTAGAAACAATACTCATTATATGCTGCATATACCTGAATTTAAAACTCTCACTAAAAAATAAAACAGAAAAGAAAGAAAAAAAAAAAAACCTTTTGCCAACTTGATTGAGCACAATATCACATCTGAATACATACATTTTGATTTGTTTATTAAACTTTTACTAATCTTTCTTTCAATTATATTTACTTCTCCCTTTTGTTTTTAGAACCTACCATGTTTTAATTAAATTTTGGGCTGAAATCAAAGGTGCGGCATACACCATCACCATGTCATGTAGATATATATGTGATCACTATATGTAGGACATTCTAAAGCAATAAAAATGAGAGATGTGATATGAATATATAAAAGGGAAAACCAAGTTTTAAACTTTATTCTCATGGTCATCACACAGATAACACAAGAGTTTCAAAAATAGAGGCTGTGCAAAATCCTTTAATGAGATGCATTCCATAAAATTGGCATTTCCAGATTTTCAAGTAGTTCCTTTTCTATAAACTGATTACGTCCTCTGAAGATATCTTTAAATAGAATTATTGTTACAAAAATTCACTATGTAATTTTATATGAACTTCCTAAAGGAATGCAAATTCTGATGATATCCGTCAAGTTGGTGTGACCATAACATAAACTTGAAATGAAGCGTACATCCAGGAAGTCATGAAAGAGGAATATGAAAGCCAAGATGAAATAATTAAAACAAAGCTTAATCAAATAAAGTTTGCAATTACAGCTCAGGGCACTGTAAGTCTACTTAAATGAGATTAGTGAAGCCACTGCCAGGGCTTTAGAGAGAAACAGAGACTGGGAAAGGTTCCAGAAGATGGGCAATAAACCAAATCAAATAACCAGAAAACAAAGTGACTGGTGAGCTTCAAGTCAATATATGGGAAGAGTTTTGAAGATATTGTTAAAGGATGCTTTAGGATAACATGAAAAATTAATCAGTGATAATTAGGATCCATGTGAATGGGCAAAGAACAAACCATTTTAGAATAATTGCATCAATATCTTATACAATTTATATATTATTAGATTAGAAATGTGGTAAAAAATAATGTCTCAGCATTAGTCAGAAGTATGAAACAACTTCTTATAAAATGTTTATGGACAACATGGAGAAATACAAAAACAAAAAAAAATTAAATTGTGTACTGCATTACTACTACATGTAGGGTACTTTATTATTTTTTTTTTAAGATTTATTTATTTATTTGACAGAACACAAGCCGGGGGCGGGGGTGGGTGTAGGGGCAGAGGGAGAGGGAACCTGACATGGGGCTTGATCCCAGGACCCTGGGATCATGACCTTAGGCAAAGGCAAACTCTTAACCGACTGAGCCACCCAGGCGCCCATGTAAGGTACTTTAAAACAGTATAGAAAATATGTTAGGAATTTCTAGAGGAAAAACCATGTTTTAAACTTTATTCTGAGAAATATACAAAAACAACTTAATAAGTATAAATTTGAAGGAAAATTTATAATTAAGAGCCTTACGAAAGATTGTCATAATTAACATTTTGTCAATGATTTATACTGCAACATGTTAGGCAGATAAATATTG
The DNA here is from genome assembly GCF_002201575.2 of Neomonachus schauinslandi. Classification (NCBI taxonomy): domain Eukaryota; kingdom Metazoa; phylum Chordata; class Mammalia; order Carnivora; family Phocidae; genus Neomonachus; species Neomonachus schauinslandi. The sequence continues at coordinate 80,194,999 of NC_058409.1, read as the reverse complement.
GTTGATTAAACTATTAAAACACTTTGAGAGTATGGTCATAAATTATGCTGATTACATTCAAGTGGGAAGGATATTCATTTATTGGTTGAAAAATTACGAACTAAAAGACAATGATAGGCTAAAAATATGGTTTGCACTAAAATAATGATTTTTAAAATTTAATTATGTTAATTATGTTAAACAATAAATGTCCATTACTGTCCGGTTGGCCTAGACTGGTGTTACTTGGCTTAATTCATTAAACGTTTAAATTTTTTTCAAAACTTGCCTTAAACTAATATTCTAGTAGCTAATCCCCCAAAATAAAATTAACAGATTTCTCCATTTTATCTTGAGCATCTTGAGCGTCTTCAGTGAAACGTTTTTTTCATTTGATTTATAAATTAATTGTAAAGAAATTGACACCTTCACAGTATTTATCTCAGAACATGTCATATTTTTCCATTTATGAAAGTCAGTTTTGTGCATAAGTACAATTCTATAGTGCTTTTGATATGTTTTTACATTTCTTTTAAAGTTTCTTACTAGGCTGATTATATTTTTCATTAACATTAGAATATTCCTCCATTATATTTCATAATTGATTTTTATTACAATGCAGGAAGAGATATTGGGTTTTCCACCTTATCCAGTTGGCTAATTTTCTAATTAGTCCAAATACATTTTGATTGTCTTAGATTTTTAAAGGTATAATTCCATATACAAGATGAAGCTCAGCAATGTCCTACAATGAAATCTAATATAGCAGTTGGAAGAGCTATGGCTTAGATATAATAGCAATTATGAAAATGATTTTATTGCCTTAGTCACAATTAACTATTATTTATTAAAAATTATTAAGTGCCTGACACTATTCTAAGGATTAGTGATACATCAGTGAATAGACAAAATTTCCTTCCCTCATAAACCTTATATTTTAGTAAAAATGGGAAGTCCAAATCCACATTCTGAAAGAGAATAAAAAGCATTGGAAAGTTTTGAGTAGGAGAGACATGATCTGACTTCTTTTGAAGGCCCACTTTAACACTCTGGCACTGTATAGAGAATAGACTGTAGTGGACAAGATTTGAAACAAACCAGATAGGAAATTGTTGCTTTGGTCTGGGTGACAGATGATGATGCCTTGAACCACGATGAAATATTCCATTTTTCACCATTAAACCACAATAGGAAATTGTTGTAGATTTTGAATTTATTTGAAGGAAGAGCTGATGGGATTTATTGGTAAAGTGAATATGGGGTGTCAAAAAATTAACGAAGAGGGGTGCCTGGGTTGCTCAGTCATTAAGTGTCTGCCTTTGGCTCAGGTCATGATCCCAGCATCCTGGGATTGAGCCCCACATCGGGCTCCCTCCTCAGCGGGAAGCCTGCTTCTCCCTCTCCCACTCCCCCTGCTTGTGTTCCTGCTCTCACTCTCTCTGTCAAATAAATAAAAAAAAATCTTAAAAAAAATTAATGAAAAGAGATTTAAAATAAATTTGAGTCTGATATTATAAATAAAAGATGACCATTGTTAGCTGCATTTTAAGAAATCTCTAGTGTGAGGATAATGATAACACTGGGCTTACCTTTCATTCTTACCCAAAATATTGCATTCATTTTGGGTATCAAAATTTAAATGGATTAGATACTAACTGAAATCTGCTCATGATGGTCAAAGGTACTGGAATTATATAATATGAAGCACAATTTGAAGAGCAGTTGATGTTTAACCTAAAGACTAGAAGGTGAGAAATAATAGCTTTTTCAAATACATTGTGTCATGTGGAAGAAAATTAAGGCTTTTTCAGAATGCACTCCATGAGGCAGAAATAGTATCTGATGAGTGTAAGTTAGAGGGACACAGGTTTTACTCATTATATATCTGACTTGCTAATTTCATGCCTGGCCTAAAATGTAACTGTCTGTCCTGGGACATGGAATTCTCTTAATTAAGGTATTCAAGCCCAGTTTACATGACAGCTTGAGAGAGATATGGACGGATTTCAGTGTGAATTGAGTGACCTTTCCAATCTGAAGGTATTGGTTATTATACAAAATTGATTATTCCATTTGATATGTAGAATACTTACTGTAGGCTATAAGGACATATATATTTAGGGATGTTTTGAAAATTAGTTATCTTGACAAATTCAAGATAAGGTAATCATTCTAAATGACTTTTTCTTCAAAAAATAGAATTAGTAGTGAAATTGCCTCAAGTAATATTTGTATTGCTTTGCTGTAAATATTTGTGCTGTTTCTTCCCTCCTCCCAATATATGGAATCTTATCTAAAGTAACTTTCTTTGTAAGATTTTTATATGAAAAAATACTTTGCCTACAAATAAGCACAGTAACGATAATTCCTAGCATGTTTAATTTACCTTACTTGATTTGAAAAAAAAAAAGACTAGAGATATTTTTTTTCTTCTTTTACTTTTTTATTGGTTGGCTTCAACTACAATATTCATTAGATTCATTAATCTAAGGCAAAAAATTTTGCAAATCAAATTTTAAATTTTTTTTAAACTCTAAAATAGCCTATCTAATTTTGAAGTTAAAAGTTTTTATCACAGGGGCGCCTCGATGGCTCAGGCATTAAGTGTCTGCCTTCGGCTCAGGTCATGATCCCAGGGTCCTGGGATCGAGCCCCACATCTAGCTCCATGCTCCGCGGGAAGCCAGCTTTTCCCTCTCCCACTTCCCCTGCTTGTGTTCCCTCTCTTGCTGTGTCTCTCTCTGTCAAATAAATAAATAAAATCTTAAAAAAAAGTTTTTATCACACTTGCATAAATATTTGACATTTAGCCTTATCAAATTAATATACTATTATTTGAATGTTAATGGGATAATTTGATATTTCTTGATGACAATTATATTTTGGAAATGATATAACTTTATTTCTGAAAAGAAGTTGAAGAAAGGCTGCATCCACATAGGAAATTCATAGTTTTAGGGGGTTTATTATAAATCATTTAAATAATTATAAGTTGCCAACTCCTTCATTCTCTGACTCTGAAAATCTGTTGTTTGACTGAATCCAAAGATACATACATAGCTCTAGTGATGATCAAGTAAAACATCTGACTGAAGCACTTCTGACTTCCAGTATTGTACTGCTTTGCTTTGTTTAGCTTAATGCCCCTGTCTGAAACATTTACAAGGTTTCAGCCTAGAAGCATTTCTCTCATCAGCCCTACTTTTTCATTAATAAGCCCTCCTTTGGCATAAAATTTAGGCATATCCGCTATTTACATTTGAAGAAGTGGTATCTAGCAGAGAACAGCTCTGATGGATGATTTCAATATGCTGAAGGAACTCTGCCACAGCAGCTTTATCTTCAATTATGTTTATCAGCCAAAAGGTTAGGCTAGGATAGATTTTTTTATCAACGAGTGTTACGATGGCTCCTCTGCAGGAAATGCCCAGGATATTCATTGCCAATCTGGATTTGCTTTTAGTCGCAATGGACCAGTAAAGAGAACACCTGTCACACACATTCTTGTGTGAAGACCAAAACGAACAAAAGCAAACATGTCTGAATTTCTTGAATCTGAAGATGGAGAAGTGGAATGGCAGCAAACGTACAGTAGTGGACACAATCATCTATATTTCCATAGTAATACTTCTCCATTCACAAGAAATGAAGTAGATAGTGAAGATGAAAAAGATCCTGAATGGCTAAGAGAAAAAAAAAATTACTCGATATGCAGAAGGAGAAGGAAGGCGTAACTATGGAGGTGCAGCACTACTGGGAGGCACAGGACCCGTGTTTTGTGGAGAACTAGATTCACAAGACTTGGGGGAGAGAGAGATGAATGAAAAGAGAATCTGGGGAAACAGTGAAGTAAGTGGAAATTCTGCCTGTCTCTGTGGTGTGTTGATTTATTGTGAGGGTAAAGATTATTGGTAATGGGATCCAATGTAATCTAATCTGATTTCTTCTAATTGCCATTTGTCCTGGAAAACAGAGAGAGAGCCATCAAGTGGTAAATAGGTTCTCAGAGAAGAGTGAATGATTCTTTAGGGCTATTATGTAGAAAGGGCAAGGTCATAGCAATGTTTACAGGTGGTAAGTCACACCTTATGAAAATGTAGTGCTTGTTTCTGACAAATGTTCATCCCCACCTTTGCATGTACTTATTTTTTTAGTTAATTAATGCAATTAATTTAATTAATGCAAAACTGGCCAAATCTCTTCTTGTACTGGAATTTGGGAAGCCTCCCTTCCCTCTTTCATAGGTGAAGGCTGAGGCACTCAAGTTTAGAAGGCATGGACAGGGAACAGATTGGGGTTTGGGAGAGGATTGTAAGGAAAGAGCTCTCTGTGTTTTGTGGGGTAAAAACACTGGCCTGGCAGACAAAGTAAAATGTTTCAGTAAAAGGAGAGGGCATTGAAAGGAGAAAGATGGAGTTTATAAGTGCCATGTCCTAATTTCTAAGTATCCTTATAAATTAAAAAAAATATTTTAATGTGACAAAGTTACAAAACTCTGTTGTTACTACCTTTTATATATTGTTTTTTTGAAATCCGTGGTACTCTTAAACCCATAAAGGAGGACTGATCCATAGAAGACTAGGGAATGGACATCAGTCTCCCCTTATTTTCTGATCTTTTTGTGGAGGATTATTTCATTGTCTCCCTTGTACTTTGTTTTTAACTGGCATTTTTAGGACATAAATTATATTAGTTTTAAGGAATAATGCAGAGATCCTATGAACCCTGTACTCAGTTTACCCCAATGAAAACATATTGCAAAATTATAGTACAATATCAAAAACAGGGTATTAACATCAATACAATCCACCCATTTATCCATATCTCTCTAGATTTACTTGCTCATTTGTGTATTTAAATTATATAAATGTTATCTTTTTTTTTAAGATTTTATTCATTTATTTGACAGAGAGAGACACAGCAAGAGAGGGAACACAAGCAGGGGGAGTGGGAGAGGGAGAAGCAGGCCTCCCGCGGAGCAGAGAGCCTGATGTAGGGCTTGAGACCTGAGCTGAAGGCAGACGCTTAATGACTGAGCCACCCAGATGCCTCTACAATTTTATCTTATATGTAGATTTGTGCACCCACTGTCAGAGTTAAGAGTTATCACAAAGCTTCTTCCTGTTGTCCTTTTACAACTATGTTCATCTCCTTCCATCCCTCAACTGTCGTCTCTGGTCTGACTACTGACAACTATTAACACGTTCTCCACCTCAAATATTTTGTCATATCAAAATGATATGTAAAAGAAATCATATAGTATATTTTCAGATTGTCTTTTTTCACTTAAAATAATCTCTAGAGATTCTTTGAAGTCATTGTATGTATCAATAGCTTATTTCTCTTTATTGCTGAGTAGTGTTCTATATTATGGATGTACCAGAGATGGTTTAACCATACACCTATTCAAAGACATCTGAGCTGTTTACAGTTTGGGGCTATTACAAATAAAGCTGCTATGAATTTCTGGTTTAAGTTTTTGTGTGAACATAAAATTTCATTTCTCAGAGATAAATGCAAAAGAGAGTAAAATTCCTGGGTCATATGATAATTGCATGTTTAATTTTTTAGGAAACTGTTAAACTGCTTTCCAGACTGCTATATCATTTTGCATTCTTATCAATAATGTAGAATAATCCAGTTTCTCTGCATCCTCAATAATGTTTGGTTTTTGTCAATATTTCTTATTATATCCATTCTGATCGTGTGTAGTGATAGCTCACTGTAGTTTTAATTTGCATTTCCCTGGTGGCTCATAATGCTAAACATCTTCCCATGTGCTTATTGGCCTTCAGTGTATCCTCTTCAGTGAAATATATGTTCATATCTTTGGCCCTTCTTATTGAATTTTATTTTTGCTATTGGGTTTTGAGAGTTCTTTACATATTTTAAATACCAGCTTTTTGTTAGATATGTAATTAAAAATTTTTCTTCCAATCTGTAGCTTGTCTTTTTATGTTCTTATAAGCTTTTGCAGGGCAAAAGACTTTAATTTTGATTAGATTCAATTTGTCAATTTTTCCTTTTACAGATCGATCATACCTTTTGTGTCAAATCTAAAATTACTTCGCTAAAAAATCCTGAAGACTTTCGTTCTTTTCTCTAAAAGCTGTATGGTTTTAAGTTTTACATTTAAGTTCATGATCCATTTTTAGTTTTTGTAAAATAAGCTGTGAAATTTAAGTTGAGATCCATTTTTTACCTCTGGTTGCTCAATTGTTCTTAGCACCACTTGTTGAAAAGCAGTCTTTCACAGAATTGCTTTTTTTACCTTCCTACAAACTCAGTTGAGCATATTTGTGTGGGCTATTACTGGACTTTCTACTCCATTATGTGGATCTATGCATTTATTTCTCTGCCAGAAGCACAATGTCTTGATTACTGTAGCTATACAGTATACTTTGAATATCAAATAAAGTGATTCCTCCATTTATTCTTATTTCAAGATAATTAGGCCTACTCTAGAGCTTATAACTTTCCATGTAAATTTTAGAATTGTCTATGTCTGCAAAAATCTCTGTTGGGACTTCTGTAGAGATTGTATTAAACCCACAAGTCCATTTGGGGAGAATTTTTATTATGTTGAGTCTCCCAATCCATGAACTTTGTATATTTCTCCATTTATTTAGGTTTTCTTTGGTTTCTTCCATCTGAATTTTGTAATTTTAATATACATGTCCTGTACATATTTTGTCAAATGTATGTCTAAGTTTTTCATTATGTTTGGAGTAATTGTAAGTAGTATTTGTGCTTTCAATTGTTGTTTTTCTCATGCTCATTGTTAGTATATAGAAATACTATTAATTTTTTGGATATTAATTTTGTATCCTGTGATCTTACTAGTTCTAATTCTAGGACTATTACGGTAGATTACTTGTGATTTTCTACAATCATACCATCTGTAACTATAGGGATAGATTTATTTCTTCCTGTCCAATCTGTAGGTCTTTCTTATCTTTTTCTTGCCTCACTTCAGGAGCTACATCTTAGTATTACATTGAATGGGAATGTTGAGAGTCAACATTTTCCTTTTTTCTCTATTTTATAGGGATAGCATTTTGACTTTCACCATTAAGTATAATTAAGTTAGTTTTAATGTCTTTACCAAGTTGAGTATTTAGCATTAATGTTAGATTGGTAAGGAATATTGCACAGTCTTTTCTGCCCTTAGATAAGGATTCAATTCTCTGATTTCGTCTTTTGAGATCTCAATTTTTGGTAGTGAGTGGAGCACCCTTCTTCCTGTCCCGACCACCAAGCCACTGTGCCTGCTCTGGGAATGTTATTGCCTTTAGTTTTCCATTTAAGGTCTCTGAAGGTATTTAGGAATAGGAAAGAAACTTTTCAAAACTACAAAAAGGTGTAGGGCTGTTTTTACAAAGCTTTTGTAATAAATATTTCTCTTTAGCAGGAACTTATCAAATGTTTGTGTATAGTACACTTTTTTACTCTGGGGATGAGAGAAAAAGTCCTCACCTATCTCAAACCACTAGGATACCCAAGTGTGTCAAAAATTTTCTTGATTGAACAGTAGCATACCTTAGGTCACTTAATGTGAGGCCTTGCAGAGATGGGGCTATGAATTACTTGTCATATGATACACCATCAATTTAAATTCTTGTTAAGAGCCAGAGAAAGAGGAGTAGCATCCAAACACAGAAGCAAGTAAGAGCCAATTTCCCTGTGTAACACTTTCCCATGGGTAAACTGGTAACAACTTTTTAGATAGAAGGAAGATTCCTTGCCATAATAAGACAGTGTCTTTTGAAGTTCCCCTAAAGCCTTGTATTCGATTTGAGCAGCAAAGAAAACATGTTAGGTGAGTTTGTGTCTAAACATGTTCTGTAACAAGTTAGTCTTATATGCCACAGTAAAGAAAGAGAGGAAGGAGCATAGGGACAGATATGCTGACCGAATGACTCATTTACGTCCTAAAAGTCTTAAGGCATGAGATACATCTTCCTTTTTCTCCTTCAAGCTTACCTACTCTTCTCTTACCTTCAAAAGGGATTTGTAGAATCACAGTGCTCTACTAACAATAAGACAGTATGCTTCTGACTACAGCTTTTTGGGACCAGATTATCTTAGTATCTAGCCTAAGAAATTCTTTTCTAGAGTAAGGCCAAGGCATTTGGTAGAAAACTTTAATCATTTTATAGATTCAACGTCTTTTCATAAGCAAACTAAAAATAATTGTTTTTTTACCATTCATCCAACAAACACGTGATGAGTACATATTGTATGTAAGACTTTATGGCTGAGCAAAACTGAGCTATTAACCAACCTTGTTATTATCATTAAAAACACAAACAGCAAACAAACCAAAAAAAGCAAACAAAAAATCCTCAATTCTGAATAGTGTCTCTTTAAAGAAAAAAAATTGTCACTATTGAGTATATTTGAAAAAAAAAAAAAAAACCAAAATCTGTGACTGATCATTTTAGAAGTTTGACTAAACTTTTTTTTCTGAGTAAACTATTTCTATTTACATCACTATGAATAACTATATGATTTCAGCTCATCCTTGAATTTATCTAGTGTCGTGAAATTCACTAGAATGAACCTGACCAATGACCATGGTTAAAAAAGAAGTCTGATGGCAACTTCTTAGAATAGAACCATTTACTTAACAACTTCCTTCCTTCCACTAATCTATTTCTATCTGGTCCATGGCCACATATAGTTTCTGCTTTCTTTCTTTGAACTCCTTCATCTTGAGTTTTGGAACAAATGCAGTATATTTATATCTTTCTCAGATTGTCAGCATTATTTCAACATTCCAGTTGATAAAGTATTTAGTTTATGAGTTTGGTATTTATTTATTTATTTTAACCAATTTTGTTATGCTTTTGTAGCCTAAAGTTCATAAGACTCATCAACCAAGAGATATAAATGAGGTCACATTAACGTTAATGTGGGAATTCCACTTTGGTGTTATCTTCTACCTGCACAACAATGGGATTTCAACCCCCTGAAAAGTCTCACTGGTACTCTTGAGACTCTTTAGGGAGTGTTTCACATTTGTTCAGTACTGATCTTAAACATCACAGTATTGTTGTTTTACCCCCATGTCTCCACTGTTGATTGACTGTATCAACTTGTCAGTCATCATTCTGCTATATTTGTCCTGATTATGATATCTCAATGCAGCCTAAACAAGACAGACTTTAAAAGGCACTACTTTTCTCTCAGTCATTAAATGACCTTCATGAAGAAACCAGGCTCAAGAGGCCTCATTCTGTATGATTCAATTAATATGATATTCTAGAAAAGGCAAAACTGGGTACAAAGAACAGATCAATATTTGCCAGGGGCTGTTGGTAAGGAAAAGGGTTGACTACAAAAGGGGCAGGAAGGAGGTTTAGGGCTTTATGGAACTATACCTTGATTATGGTTGTGGATACTCAATTTTATGCATTTGTCCAAATTCATAGAACTATATATTTACTGTATGTAAATTTTACCTCAATTAAAAAATATCCTTCATGAAAACATTTCCTTTAACTTCTGCCTACCCCTATAGTAGAATACAAACATCCTCTGTGGCTGAGTTGGATATTTGGGGAAGGGTACAAATTATAATCTCTTTCTCATTTTTTTGGCCTCATTTATGTACGTCATCCCCTTCTCTTTATCCAAAACAGGAGACTTTACGTAAATTTAGTCATAACAATGGACTAATTGGGCCAATGATTCTATTTCTAAATACACAATAAAAACAAATATTTAAATTTTCTTAAATTTAGTTGAAAACAACCTAAGCTTCATTGCAAAAATTATTATTTAACAATATTTAACTCTAATTGGTAGGTTATATAATAATTTTGTTTAAAAAAGACCCATTTGATTGACTTCCTGTATGGCATTTTGTAGCAGTGAATTTGCAACAGATGGATATTCCAAAAAACTAAACAGGCCTATATTCCAGCACAACATTTCTGCTATCCTGATCTTATAGTCTCTGCTTTGAACACCTCGCAGGAGGTATTCTTTCCATCTTCATGGAATTATGAAAGTTAAAGTGATCTTTATATGTAACAGAAATCTTTCTCATTTAAACCCCCTTACTCTGGTTCTTTTTTTCTTTTTTTCTAGAGTTTTAAATAGTTCTTATCTCTATCCATTAAAAAAACTTTCAAAACTTCCAAATATCTGAAACAATTAAGATGTCTTTCTTGAATACTCTTTCCTTCAACCTGGAGACCTCCCTTATATGATATGATTTTTATTTCCGTATAGCAGCTTGATCCCTATTTCTTATCTGGTTTATTGTCATTGCTATTTTTATTAATAGTTGTATTTATTTATTTATTTTTCATATTTTCTTAAATCTTACTGCCCAGAACTGAACACATTTCTTTAAGAGATCTGACCAGAAGAGATCAGAAATACCACAGTATTCATTGAAGATATTACATTTCTATTCATGTAACTTGTATGGAACAACAAAAGACCCTGAATAGCCAAAGCCATCTTGTAAAAGAAAAGCAAAGCTGGAGGCATCACAATTCCTGACTTCAAGTTATATACAAAGCTATAGTCATCAAAACTGTATAGTATTGGCACAAAAATTGACACATCAATGGAACAGAATAGAAAATCCAGAAGTAAACCCACAATTACATGGTCAATTAATCTTTGACAAGGCAGGAAAGGATATCCAGTGGGAAAAAGACAGTCTCTTCAACAAATGGTGTTGGGAAAACTGGACAACAACATGCAAAACAAGGGAACTGGACCACTTTCTTACACCATATACAAAAATAAATTCAAAATGGATTAAAGACTAAATGTGAGACCTGAAATTATAAATTTCCTAGAAGAGAACACAGGCAGTAACTTCTCTGACATTGGCTGTAGCAATTTTCTTCTAGATAGGTCTTCTGAGGCAAGGGAAATAAAAGCAAAAATAAACTATTGGGACTACACTGACATAAAAAGCTTCTGCACAGTGAAGGAAACAATTAACAAAACTAAAAGGCAACCTACAGAATGGGAGAAGTTATTTGCAAATGACTTATCTAAGAAAAGATTAGTATCCAAAATATATAAAGAACTTTTAAGACTCAACACCCAAAAAACATATAATCCAATTTAAAAATGGACAGAAGACATAAACAGACATTTCTTCAAAGAGTACATAAAGATGACTAACAGACACATGAAAAGATGCTCAACATCACTAATCATCAGGGAAATGCAAATCAAAACTATGATTAGATATCACCTCACAACTGTCAGAATGGCACAACACAAAAACACAAGAAACAACAGGTGTTGGGAAGTGTGTGTAGAAAAAGGAACCCTTGTGTACTGTTGGTGGGAATGCAAATTGCTACAGCCATTGTAGAAAACAGTATAGAGGTTCCCCAAAGAGTTAAGAATAGAACTACGCTAGGATCCAGTAATTGCACTACTAGGTATTTTCCCAAAGAATACAAAAACACTAATTCCAAGGGATACTTGCACTCCTACATTTACTGCAGCATTATTTACAATAGCTAAATTATGGAAACAGCCCAAGTGATTATGGATAGGTCAATGGATAAAGAAGATGTGGGGTATGTGTGTGTGTGTGTGTGTATATATATATATGGTGTGTGTGTATATATATATATGTTTATATATATATAAAGATTAAGAAGATGTGTGTGTGTGTATATATATATGTGGTGTGTGTGTATATATATATACATATATATATATAAATGTTAATGTGGGAATATATATATATATATATATATATATATATACACACATACACACAATGGAATATTATTCAGCCATAAAAAGAGTGAAATATTCCCATTTGCAACAACATGGATGGAGCTAGAGAATTTAACACTAAGCGAAATTAAGTCAGTCAGGGAACGACAAATACCATACAATTTCACTCATATGTGGAATTTAAGAAACAAATGTGCAAAGTGGATAAAAAAGAGAGAGTGAGAGACAAACCAAGAAACAGACTCTTAATTATAAAGAAAAACTGATGTATAGAGAACAAACTGATGGTTACCAGAGGGGAGTTGGGTGGGGGGGATGGGTTAAACAGGTGATGGGGATTGAGGGGGTCACTTGTCCTGATGAGGACCAGGTGATGTATGGAATTGTTGAATCATTTTATTGTACACCTGAAACTAATATAACACTGTATGTTAGTTAACTGTAATTAAAATAAAAACTTAAAAAAACACATCACATGCCTCCATTTGTATTAATACATATAACTCTAACTTATTATTTTTAATACCTTCAGAATTCACATAGTGTATATGAATATAACTAATGTATTTTATCCTTCCTTTACTTAGGATCAATGAGACAACACTGCCAAATACACTGATAGATCCCCAAAAGTAAAGTGGCTAGATCAAAGTAAGTGTGTTGAAATTATACTACTAAATATTTCCTATTTTCTCATTTCCTTCAACAATGTATGATAGGATCCTTGTCTCCGCATCCCTACCAGCACTATTAAATTTTTCACAATCTAATGAAAACAGTTATATCATATTTGCTCTACTTCTACCCTAGACCTTAAAGGAAGCAAGGTTTTCTTTATTACCTTTTCATTTGCAGTTCTATTTTGAAATTGTTTTATACCTTTGTTCATTTATTTTATTATACTGATTGTTCTCTTTAATCAGTAAAAGATCTTTCCACATTTTGGTTATAAATATTTTGTGTATTATATGCATTTTTAATTAGCCAGACTTTCATATTAAACAGTAGAAATCTTATATTACATACTATTTGTAACACATTTTGTTACCTACAATTAGGACTATGATGTTGTTAATTAAGGGTAATTAGAGTGTTGGAAAATGCCATACTTAATGGTGGTGAATAATTGCAAACATGGCCTCACTATAATTTACTTAGCCATTTGACTTATATTGGTCATAGACTTTTTTTTTGACATGAAAAATAATCCCATCATAAAGTATTTACTGTTTTATCCATCATATTTTTAGTCTAGGATCTTAGAACGAGAATCAGTGGAATCAAACACATGAACATTTTATGCATCCTAATAAATGTTTCTAATAAATATGAAAGTTTTTTTTTTTCCACTTTCTTCTTTTACGGTGCTTCCACTGAAAGTAATTTAACTGGGGGATGTCTGGGTGGTGCAGTCAGTGAAGTGCCTGACTCTGGGTTTCGGCTCAAGTGTGATTTCAGAGTGGTGAGATTGAGGCCCTCGTCAGACTGCCTGCTCAGTGGGGAGTCTGTCTGAGATTCTCTCTCCCTCTCCCTCTGCTCCTCCCCATTGTGCTCTCTTGCTTTCTAAAGTAAATAAATAAATTTTTTAAAAAAGACAGTAATTTAATTGGGAAATTAATATTTCTACATTTTACAGTGCTTTAAAATATATTTTGTTTCACTTGACCTTTATATAAAATTAAGTATTTCTTTTGTTTACTGGATTAGTTCCTCTATAATTCCAATGGTGATCAGATTCATGCTATTTTTTTCCCATTTGAATGATAACTCCTCATATACTAATATGGTAAAAATGATACTGCATGTTTGATAAATCACCAGTTTATACGGTTAAAAAAAGAGACATTTATATTCCCACATTAATATTTAAGTATGTAAGTTAAAGATAACTCTCCAACGTTGCCCCTGGATCAGGAATTTGTGTTTATAGTTTTCCTTCTGTCCCCAACCTCGGACTTCCTTTCATTAAGGTCTCTACTCTAATATTACCTCATCTAAAGGGCTTTTTCTCACCACACTTTATAAAGGAGACCTCTCTCCCTTACCCTTTCCTATCTACTCTGCTTTTCCTTTACATCCTATACTATATTTCAGATAGTAAAAATTGTTTATGTAATTGTGCATAATTTGCTTTTCTGGCACTATAGGTCTCTGCACCACGAGAATAAGGAATTTGTCCAATGTCTTTATTGTTACATTTTAAATACCTAAAGTATTTTCTGGATTATAGGTGTTCAATAGATATTGTTAAATTAGTGAATATCTGCCAAATTAATTGTTTGATTTTGTTCAAGCATTTATTACTTCAGAGTAAATTTTACACTTACTTTCATGTGAATAGGGAATATGCTGACAGAGAGATTGTAGGTCTTTTTTCGTTTTCTTGTACTCTTGGGTATTAAACATTCTTTAAAAACACTTGGAAAAATGAACGACTTCATTTGGGAGAGACATATTTTCATTTGAATGTAGATAATTCAACAAAATCAACAAAATATTTTAATACAATATTATTTACTTTGGAGCACAAAGCCATAAAGGCAACAGAAGCCTAGCAATACTGAGAAGCTTTTCTGTGGGCCCAGAAAGCAAGTAAAACCCAGGACAAGTGGTAAAAAACTTAAATTATACTGAGAACTTTTACCAAAGAGAGAATGTATTACCAAGCAACTAAGGAAAATTATTTTGCTAACAAGAATTATGTAATTTCCTCCCTTGGATATCAAATATATATTTATTTAGCTTGTTACTCACATACTAATTTAAAAAAGAAAAAAAAAATCTTTCGAACCTACCGGTTTATGGCATACTTTGTTTTTAAGAATTTCCTGAAAGATACAAAGATAAAATTTGGGTTAGCATAGTTCATAAATTTCCTAGGAATTAAATAGTATTGCAGATAGTCCTTGAAGAGAACCCCTGGAATTTTTCAGCATTAACAAGCTTTTCAGCAAACCAAAGCAATTCAGTAAAACCATTATACAAATGTGAGTCTCCACATATTTTCTCTTCCCCTTATAAGCATAGATAAGTATTAAGATGGTTTTCTTTTTTTTTTTTTATTTATTTATTTGAGACAGAGAGAATGAGAGAGAGAGAGCACATGAGAGGGGGGAGGGTCAGAGGGAGAAGCAGGCTCCCTGCCGAGCAGGAGCCCAAGATGGTTTTCTATACAATTTGCACACACACATACACACACTCCCTTTTGCAATATGTTAGCTATTGTTTTGGACCTTAAGAGTGGTAGTGTCTCTTTAGGAAACACTAGTACTAAGAGAGTAGCCCTCTAAAACTCCACAACATACTGGGGGAAAAAAATTCAAACATAAATCTTGGAGCTATGCTCTTCTTCTCACATTGATTGCTTGGAAGCTAGAACACAATTTGTAGCACATCCCTAGCAGTAAAATCCTTGAATTATCACTCTTACACTTATTTTTATTTTACCCTATTATTATTCAGAGCTGTGTTCACCACTGACAGCTAATCTGGTTTGATCCTGGCTAATGTTAACATGTAAGGAGGTTATCTGAATGAATAGGGAAGAATGGCGGAACTCCTTGGGTATCTAAGCTATGAATCTAAAAGATCCAGTCAATCAGTTATGGAACACTTTGATGATTAATACTGTTTTGTTAAATTATTCTAATTTATTGCTATAACCACCCCTTCCAATTTCGATAATGAGAATGGATAGATAGATACATACATAGATACATAGATGAGAAACTTGAAATAAAAAGAATAAATGAAAACTAAACTGGTGATAAAGGAAAATCTCTGCCTATCAATAATTAGGACACATGGTGGTATTGATGTATAAGTAATCCGCCCTATGTTATGTAAACCATAAACTATTTCAGAGTGAGGGAGTGGTTGTCCAGAGCTAAAAATATTATGAGGCTATAATTATTTTATATTAGATTCCTTTTGCATTTTAATATAAATCAAAAGCATTTATTGTACAGGGCATTTTTTAAAGTTTGGGTAATAAAAGTGGTGATTCAAAACATTAAACAGCATTTCTAGCTGTGACTGTAGGTCATGTGGAATGTTAAATGCCAACATGCCAACCAATCACAATCCAAACTCTGAGCTGCTCTTAAGATTATATATAATGAATAACAGATTGTAAGTTGGGGGTTTATGCATGATTCTAAGATCTTTTTAAAACCTTTTTCTTAAAATGTTGCCTTTCGACTCTACCTGTTTGACAACTACAGCCATCTACATGACAATGCCACATTATCGCATAGTATATGGTTGTCCAAACTAAGATAAGCTGCTCCCCAAGATCACAGAACAATGACAACAGGAGAGTTTGTGTTTTACTTTTTATGCATTAATCACTAAAATATCCACATTCAAATGAAAATATGTCTCTCCCAAATGAAGTCGTTCATTTTTCCAAGTGTTTTTAAAGAATGTTTAATACCCAAGAGTATAAGAAAACAAAGACCTACAATCTCTCTGTCAGCATATTCCCTATTCACATGAAAGTAAGTGTAAAATTTACTCTGAAGTAATAAATGCTTGAACAAAATCAAACAATTAAACCAAACCCATAGTTTGGTGACTAAATATGGTTTTGGAAATGGAATAATGTTTATTCATGTTAAAATGAAAAAACTATATTGTATCTAGCAAATTTTCAGAATCTATGCATTTACTTTGGTAAGTTTGTCTTAAAATTTCTATGAAAAATTGATGTGTTTTTTGTTTTGTTTGTGTTTTTGTTTTTTTGTCCATAAGGAAGGAGTAGGTGGGAAAAGCCACATGATTTTAGACTTTATTGCAAACTGGGAAAGTTATAGCTCTCTTGTGATCACGATTTTAAAATACAAAAGTCATTTTAATAAAATCACTTTTGTGTCCTTTCAGTCTCAACAATATAATGTTTATATATTTGTATGGTTTTATTTTATTGTAGGTGGCATAGGGATGGTTCAGATATGATTCAGCTATTTTGAAACTGCAGGCAATTGCCATGCTGTATTTAAGAGTCTATCAGATCTGTTATTAGGATTTTGCAAATTACTGGCACACATATAGTTAATTGTGGTTGTGCAAAATAACAAAACAACAAACAAGTTAAATCACTGTTTGGTCACTGATCAGTATCTCAGCATCATGATCAGTGAAAAAAGCTGAATCAAATTGAAATGGTTAATTTCATAGCACCTTTAAGAAATGAGTTTTCTGTACATCTCACAAGAATAGAAAATGCTAGTGTTGTGTGGGTTAAAATACATTAATTCCACATAAAGCACTCTACAAAAGAAAAGGATATTTGAGTTGTATGGCTTTAAAGTTTTAACAGATGAGTCTATCCCTGTGAGACCACAGACCATTTACCATCACTAGACTGATTTCTTTCAATGCTAAAGGCTTGATGGTACTTTTCAGTACTGTTCATTGTGAGTAGGATGATACTTCAAATACACATTAACTAAAGAGCCTTCAGAGGCTGTATTAAGGAGATGAAACTCTCTGTGGTAGAGGGGATAGCAGCATTTCCTAAGAAGTAAACTTCTTGATAAGGCTTATATAAATGAAACTACTGTAACAACTTTTAAGTTTCTTTGTAGGTATTGAAATAATCAAATAGAGTTGTGGTTAGTGCAATACTAATTTGTTCTAGGAAAAAGTAATTTTTATTATTTTTTTAGTGTTTTAATTTGTTAAATGTGCATTCTGCAATTTTTTTCTGAAGTTATTTTGCTTACAAGATGGATATATTTGCAAGATGGATATCACAAATGACAACTGATATCAATTAAAGGGAACATGTACTAAGAAATTGATATCTAAGGGATACTACAAAAGGAAATTTCATTTTATAAATCGCCATTTAAATTTTAAATGACATGAGAAAATCAGGAGAGACAATTATGCAAGATAAAGACACCAAATTAAACAAAATAGTTATCTCTGGATGTGAGAATTTTGGCACATTTAGTTTTTTTTTAATTCTTTCTTTCTTTCTTTTCTTTTTTTTTTAACCAGATCATGTACTTTTTTAAAAATTATTTTTCTTCTTCTTTCATGCTTTCTTATATTTTCCACATACTTGCTTTTGAAATCAGAAAAATACATACATTAAAACATGGTCATTTTAAGGGGGAAAACCAATTAGGGAAGTCATCCAACAGAAATTCTGCCAAATAAATCGTAGCCTATCAAAAGGTAAGGTATGAATCATGGAACACTACATCAAAAACTAATGATGTAATGTATGGTGATTAGCCTAACATAAAAAAAAAAAGGTAACTTACTAGGAGAAGGGCTGAAGACTATGGTATTTCTTTTGAACAGAACCACATGACACAAATGAATATGGGTGTTACATTAATTTTTAAATACAACCATTCCTAAATTTGTTTAAATCAATACATTATTAGTGACTCAAAAATTAATTTAAACTTCAATAATCATGTCATTATACTCTGTTATCAAATGAGAGAATTTCCCATTTCACTTTGTCACTTTGGGTTATATAGTATATATATGTTATGTGTCTCTATACATATATTTGTGTGGCTTTAAAGTTCTAACAGATGAGTCTCTCCCTGTGAGACCACAGACATACATACATACATATATTCATGGGGGGATAGGGTGGAACTTCTCATAACTTAGTCCATCCAAATTGGATTTGTTCTTATTTCCTGGTTACCTCATTCACAAAGAGTTCTCCATATTGATTTTGTCCTCTTCTGAAGTTCTTTATTGCTTATGGTCTGAACTGCTCAAGTAGCTAATTGGTGTGTAGAATTTATGTTCCAGTGTATGCTAGCTCTGTCTCTGCAAAGATATAAATTCCTTACAATTCTGATACTCATCTTTTCCCCAGTCTCTCTACCATGGTAGACACTCAAAACATATTTATTGAAAGACTGACTTGAAAGAATGTTTTGATGTCAGGTTGATTTATTATGATAATGTACATAGTGTCCCACTTTCCAATGTAAATGTAAAAAACAATTTTCTATTCCCAATGAAAATTCATTGTTTCACTGTGAGTCTTATAAAAATACTCATCTTATTATGGAATTATATATTTTGATTATTAAAATCTGATTTAGTTTACTCTGGCTTAAAATTAATCCTGAAAAACACTTTCCTTTTCTGAACTTATCACTAAAATCCATATAAAAGAAAAAGAGAAATGAAAACAACTTGAGGGGCGCCTGGGTGGCTCAGTCATTAAGCGTCTGCCTTCGGTTCAGGTCATGATCCCAAGGTCCTGGGATCCAGCCCCGCATCGGGCTCCCTGCTCAGCGGGAAGCCTGCTTCTCCCTCTCCCACTCCCCCTGCTTGTGTTCCCTCTCTCGCTGTCTCTCTCTCAGTCAAAATAAATGAATAAAATCTTTAAAAAAAAAAACTTGAATATAAATACTTTAGCTAAACTACTGTCAAATTATGGGAGGAGTTAGTCATAGTTATGAATTTAAAGGCACTATTTTATGTCAAACAAGCAAACAATCAATAAACAAATAAATCCAAGCAAACTAGAGCTCACATTATGATACCTGGGCTTTGCCTCATGAAAGAGAGTAGACTAGCTAATTGTCCCGTCCTTCAGTGTCTGCCTCTTGTTTTAAAGATCCACTTTCTTTCCATAACAAAAACTTGGCCGCAAGTGCTGCTTTTGGGTTGCCTAAAAAATTGATCTCTCTCAATTAAAGGCTTTCTACATCTATCAATTTATTATATGTATTTTACCTCAATTAAAAAAATGGAAAAAAAGTACTTAAAAAAAAAAGAACTGGGCTTTTTCTAGAGAGACAGAGATTCAAAGCTTGAGAGGGATTTGGCATCAGTGAGATTCTCCATTAGTGGCCAGATGGTAAGGAATATGGGACCTCACTAGGATTTATGTGCAGCTCATGGCTGACAATCAGTCAGAAACCAGGGACTTTAGTCCTAAAACTGCGAGTTAATAACCTAAATGAGTGTGGGAGTAATCCTTCTTCAGAGCTTCCAGAAAGAACACAGCCCAGCTAACACCCTGGTTTTAGCCTTGTAAGATTCTGAGCAGAGAACTTAACCACACTATTCATGAACTTCCCATATAAAAATCTGGGGATTATAAATGAGTATTCTTTAAAGTCACTAAGTTTGTGATAATTTGTTACATAGCAATAGAAAATTAATACACATGTAAATAAAATGTGCTAAATTAATGAATTCAGGAGATTGGTACAAGGTCAGCAAGCTAATGTGGAGAAACAGGTAAGATGAAGAGAGGAATTTCAGAGTCCTTGTACTACAAAGTAATGAGCCAAGATCTCAGTTGAAAAACCCAACAAGTAGAACTTGGAACTCAGTAAAAATTACAATGCTCATGAGCACTCCTGGTTGCTTTAGGACATGGTCTGGTATTTTGGGTTTAGGTTCTGTGCGTGTTTTAGAGGGGTTTTCATCATTTAAAAAAGGGATGAAATTATAAGATGATGGTTTTGGATCCTTGGGACCCATATATATTTTATATCTCTGATAACTCGGTCATACCATCTATAAAAGTAAATTTATTTGTGGCTCCATATTGCATCTCCTTCTTATATGGTGCCACGTCTCAAGAAATGAGACCCTAGACACAGCAATGATTGATACTATACTAAAGTATCTGCTGAAAAATTCTGTAAGGATAAAAACTCAAGGCTACAACATAGCTACAGATTTTAAACAACATTTTTTTCAGTTTTTGATAGAACCAATTAAAAGAAAGACGTATGATGTAGAAGAGAAATTTAATGAATAAGCTTTTATTGATAAATAACCCACAAACAAAATAACCTAAGTCTACAAACAAAGACAATAGACTAGTAGAAAGTAAATGGATATTTAGAAATATAGAAGGCCACAAAAAATCAACAAATTTTAGATAGGAGTTATACAGAACATTTTCTATAATCAGCATGTAATGAAGATAGAAATTAAAGGTAAACAAAACATAAAAGTATGTAAAACAATAAAAAATTTTTTAAAAAAGTATGTAAAACTAAAAATTTTAACCATTGGATAAGAGAAGAAATAAAAAAGAAAGTAACATTTATTTATTTATTTATTTTTAAAGATTTTATTTATTTGAGAGAGAGAAAGAGAAAGAAAGCATGAGCAGGGGGAGGGGCAGAGGAGGAAGCAGACTCCCCATTGAGCAGGGAACCTAATGCGGGGTTCATCCCAGGACCCTGGGACCATGACCTGAACAGAAGTCAGATGCTTAACCAACTGTGCTACCGAGGCACCCCAAAAATAACATTTTAACTGGAAATTAATTTCATTTAATTGTTGTAAGTAAAAATTTATGATATATGACAAATAAGATATTAAAATTAAAATTAATATTTAATTATTTTATCATGTTATAAATCTTCATATTATTTATTAAAATAAGCTATCAAAATAAATATGAAACAAGCTAAGAAAATAATAACAAAATGCTTAACAAAACAGAAAAATACCTATAAATTAAGGATTAAAATATATTTTAAAAAGTCAGTGAAATAAGAGAATAGTATAATTAGCAAACCTATTCATTTCAAAAATTCAAAAAATAGAGACACTCATGACAAATTGGTCAAGAAATGAAGAAGAAAATAAACATACCCAACACAGAAAAAGAGAAGTGGGCAGAACAAAATAAGATGCAATCTTTTTTCTTTTTTTAAAGATTTATTTATTTGGAGGGGGGCAGAAGGAGAGGGACAGAGAGAATCTCAAACCGATGCCCAGCTGAGCAGATAGACCCATAAGGGGCTCAATCTGACCATCTGTGAGATCACGACCTGAGCTGAAATCTGGTCAGAGAGAAAATTAACCAACTGAGTCGCCCAGGTGCCCTTAGATGCAACGTTTTAAGAGAATACGCTAGTCTCATAATCTTATGGTAATAATCCTGATATACATTTTATGCTAGTAGATGGGAATGATATAAAAATACTTCGTACTCATTTGATGGAATGGGCAAAGCCTCAGGACTCTGGATTTTAAGTGACAGCATAGCACAACACAATCTAGTTTAATCAAGATGTGTGTTTTCTTGCCTTTATATATTCCGGGGTAGGTCTAACTCAAGGTTCCCTTGCTCCGGGGGCTTCACATCACCAGTTTCTTTCCTTAGAGTTCCTGGTTTCACTTCTAAGCTAGGATCTTTCTTTGGGAGGTTTTCTTTTTGTGGCATTTTCATAGTGGAATAGTGTCATACGCATTCATTTAGATAATAGTTTCCCCATACTTCACACTTAACAATTTTCTTCCAGACTTCGAAAAAAGTGAATTGTATATTTTATAACATTTATAAAGTAATAGGAGTCTCTCTGAATCAGAAAAAAAAAATCTTGTTTCTTTTCAATTGCAAAATAACCACTTTGAAAAACTCAAATACATGAGGCTTATCAACCTGAACTTCCAGACCTACCATAAATCAACATTTTTTTTTTAAGATTTTATTTATTTATTTGACAGAGAGAGTGAGACAGCGAGAGAGGGAACACAAGCAGGGGGAGTGGGGGAGGGAGAAGCAGGCTTCCTGCCGAGCAGGGACCCTGATGCGGGGCTCGATCCCAGTACCCTGGGAACATGACCTGAGCCGAAGGCAGACGCCTAACGACTGAGCCACTCAGGCACCCTCAACATTTTTTTATGCACAATTAGTTATAAATGAGGAAATTTAATAGACAGATTCTATCATTATTCTATTCTAAATTGTTTTTTGTAACTCTTCTTTAAATATGTTTTAACACTTCTCAGCAGATAAGATTTCATACAGTCTCAATAGATGTATTATAAAATGCCAGAAGCTTTGGGTATGTGTTTCACATGATTGCCAATTTTAAAATAATAGTTTTTGTAGCTTATTTTAAAACAAGTATTTATTTTCCATTTCTAGTGTACAAAAAGAGTTGGCATATTTTAACTGGAAAAATAACTATAATGTATCACTTTTGTATTCCCTAATTTTTATATACCATTCCATTTAGCAATTTTTAATTTGGCACTTCTCTTATAAAACAGTAAATCAAAACTATTTAGAAGAAATGTGGAGATGATCTTTGGTATAAGACTTTCTGAAAGTTTAGTGAAATTCGTGCTTCAAAGTTTGAATGTTACTATTTAAACTACTGCACATCAGTACTTATTTAATAAATTACAGAGTCAAATTAAAATGGTAATTTTCTGCTATTTTCAGTAGTCTTAATATATGCTACAAAATGCCCAACTGAGCATGAGAATTACCTGAAGAGCAGATTAAAATACACATGCTTGGGCTTTATTTCCAACAATTCAGATTAAGAAGGTCTGGGCTAGTTTGGCTTTATTTTACTGAGAAATCCCCAGCTTACTCTGAGGCTGCTCATGGCCCACTTTGGAGTTTTGAGGGACAGATGCAGAGCAGAACAGAAAGTTACCTTTTCATCTTCCCCCTCCCAACTTTTAAATAGATCATTCCTACTCTCCTGATATTTCTATATTAAGAATATGTGCAACTTTCATTTGATGAAAGAGTTGCATAAGTAAAAAAGTTTGAATATTATTACATTATTCTATCATATATTATTCCATTCATTTCTAGAAAAACAAAAATCAGAGAAGTTAACTCTATCTCTACAGAGAAACCTGAGATATGACTAAATGTATTTACTCAAAAAGCAAGGCTACAGCTTAAGCAAGGCTATAGATCAGTGCATATTTTATTATATTCATTTCTAGAAAACCTGCACTATTGTTAACAAAAATTTTGGTTAGTACTACATTTGGCCAAGCCTCAAAGCAATGTAAAATACTGAATAATCATTAAGCAAATCCTCTTCAATCTCCTTTCTTATTAAGGAAATATCAAGAAGATTTAAGTTGATAATTCAAAGAAAACATTAGCTCTTGTTTTCTGATTAGATATAGAAATTTGCAAAAGAATGTCACTCACCACTTAATAAAAAGAAAAAAGGCAGGTAATTGGCAAAAATCATAATTTTTCCTAAAACCATCTGAAAACTACAGTTCCAAGGTAGGTAAATTATATTACAAAAAGTGACAACAAAGGAAAAATGAGTCACAGCATTTGTTTCACTTTGGCAGGTTTCTGGAAGAAAAACTGATCACCGTACAAGCAGGTAAGAAGAAATCAGCTAAAATTTTACAGATCCTTAAAGCCTTGATATAGGCTAACATGTTAGTTTTGAATCACTGGGAGCCAAAGACACAAGATAGTCTGCACTCACTCATAAATTCTTTTCCCTGCTCCTTTGCTAGGTACTCACAAGAAAGACTGGGGTGGGAGTGGAGGGTGGGCAATGCCTGGGTGGCTCAGTCAGTTAAGCATCTGCCTTAACTCAGGGCATGATCCCAAGGGCCTGGGATAGGCCTGGGATTGAGTCCCACATCAGGCTCTCTGCTCAGCTGGGAGTGGGCTTCTTCCTCTGCCCCTCCCCCTGCTCATGCTCTCTTTCTCTCTCATATAAATAAATGAAATCTAAAAAAAAGAAAAAGAAAAAGAAACAAAGACTGGGGGGGTGGGCAGGGCAGGGAACAGGTGAGAGTCTCCTTGGGAACTCAGAAGACAGGAGGTGATCAGATATTGGGGGACAAGAATTGAACATCACCTTCCCTAGACATACTCCAACATGTGGCAAAATCTTAAAGGCACCGGTGGCAACAAACCCTGTCACCTCCAGGGTCAAGGCAAATATTCATTGCTTCTGGTGGTGGGGTAAAAACAAATGTCCTCTACTTCTGAGGAGGATCAAGGAACCCTCTTTTTTTTTTTTTTAAGATTTTATTTATTTATTTGACAGAGAGAGAGATAGCGAGAGCAGGAACACAAGCAGGGGGAGTGGGAGAGGGAGAAGCAGGCTTCCCGTGGAGCAGGAAGCACGATGTGGGACTCGATCCCAGGACCCTGGGACCATGACCTGAGCCAAAGGCAGACGCTTAACGACTGAGCCACCCAGGCGCCCTCAAGGAACCCTCTTTACGATAAAAAGGAAAGGCCTGCTCTTTCTGGGAGTCAGGAAACTCCTCTACTCAAGAAGACACAGACACAAAGCAGAAATTGGAGGTCATTAGAAGAGTAGGAGTGTTGAGAAACTGAGCACTTGGGAGCACAGGTCTCTGAGGAAGACTGAAGTTGTGCCAGGAGAACAGAAGCTGCATTGCTCCCACCAAAAAGAAAATCAATCTACCACTGGGGGAGGGGTAAGAGTGTGCTGAATGACCTCCTCAGGGGCACAGGTATGTGTTAGGACCACTAAAAGCTGAAGGTTGAGCAATAACAATGAGAAAAACCATTCAGAATCCCAAGCCACAGTTTAAGCACAAGGTAATAGCAGTCCTTCTCTGGAGGAACTGGACTCTGTGGTGAATTAATGGATAGGATAGAAATGGCAAAATGGAAATCCATCTCAATCTCTAATTGGTTTAACTCAATCTCCCACAATAATGGTCTGGCAGGTGAGGCTGCCCACTTCCAGGCATAAATAATATTGACTTTGGTCTTTTTCCTACATACAATGTCAGTGTTCAATCAAAATTATAGTACACACACACACACACACACACACACACACACACCCATATCATGGAATAAAGAATTCAAAATAATCAGATTTATTAGAGAAGCCTACATATTAAAACAATCAGAGAGCAACTTTAAAGTAACCAAGATAAATATTTAAAGGATCTAATAAAAATACGGCCAACAGGAAAGAATTGAGGAGAAAGAACCAATAACAATAAAAATAAATACTTCAAGTTTTCATAAAAGAACCAGTTAAAAACAAGATATGATGGAGCATCATTAGAAAGCTTTTACAAGGATGCAGATACACCAAAGAACATAATGGTTTATCTCATACCTACAGTATAAATCCAATGTACCTATGTATTTAACTACAGACTCTTTTCTCATCTCTATTTTTAATTCTATCTTGCCTCTGACTTCATATCTTAGTACTCCAGTCCACATTATTCCCCTTTCTATATATTTCTTCAGAAAATTTTGTATATGCCACTCAATTGTCATTTAATTATGTATATTCTGATAATGTAATTAGTATCATCTCTCAGATTCTATCTAAATATGTAACAAGGATCCTAGGGATGCAGGAAAAAATTGTTCTGCTTAATTGGAGGGGAAATTTTCAAGAAGTTATTCAAATTTAAGGCAGAACTGACTTCACTGCTTCTATCTGAGCACCTCCAATGGTCTGTTGCATCAATTTGTTCATCTATTTGTGTTCCTTTACTAGATTTAGTCCTTTGAGAGAATAGGACATTGTTTTATTCATCTTTATATCTGCGATATCTAGGACAGTGTCTACCATATACTATCTACATAATAAATCTGTGCTGAATGAATACCTGAGTGAATAGATGAAGGAAAATTTGCCTGCGGCCCAGCTGGAGTCCTTATCCTTATTGTCCTACGTTTTTGTTTGGCTTCAGTACAACTTAACTACCTGCTGCTGGCTAGCTAGTCATTTGACCGGCTGGTAAGTAGGTACTGTATGAACACTTGTCTCCTTACATTCTGGAAGTCCTGGGAGAGGCTGCTTCCTTTAATATAACAACAATCTACATTGTTATTTTCATTTTTATATGACCTGAATGGTAGGAAGTCTTCATTGTAATTGTTTTCTTCTTTATTTCTATCACTATGATATTAAGCTTAGATTTGCTTAGATGCCATTTACTCTAATGCTGATGAAGATTCTCTTTATGAGCACTTCTTTTCATTATCCTCATTATGTTTCATAGGTTTTCATGGTGGTATTTCATTATTTGGTGGTAAAACATGACTATTATCATTTTATCTATAGCTAATAGATATTTTCTTATCAATTGAAAATTTCTATTCTTAAAGTCAAATTTCTTTCCAGTTTCCTTTAAAAGAAGAGTATTCTGAAGAAGTTTACACTCAGAATGATGAATATTTAATGAAAAAATAGAGTACCAAATTTTAAGGAAATGCTGCTATAAGATTACTATGTGGGATATCTTCTAGTTCAACTATTTTGGAATTTCCAATTAGGGTCCTAGAGGTAGGCATGGATTACATTGTAGTTAAACATTCGCTGACAAGCCAGGCTTTCAATTTAGCTTTGTGCATGAGTAAAGAAATTTGATCTTGTTTGGCTTTCCATTAGAGGATATTTTCCCATTTTCCCACTTTTCTCTGGGAAGTTTTTATACACAACCAAGGAAAAATTCTTTTGCTTCCCTATCTTTAGGTGTACAATTACCAGATGTGAAATAATTATTCAAATAAATAGATAAAATTGGTCAGTAGGAAAAAATGACCAATATTATTTTAAGAAGTTATTTTAAGGTACTACTAAAACAATTCTGAATATTTCCAAGTAAGCATTATATTGTAGTAGTAATTAAGTATAAACAGCATAATATTACAACAAATTTTGTTCTTTTCAGAATACATTAAATATTTTAATGTATAGATGATAAATATTTTAATAAGTATCAATTGAATTCTCAATGTTTTCAATGAAATTTTCCTTTATATTAAAAAACAACAATAAAGCCAAAGCCATACTTTCAATTTTGCACTTTATTGTGGTACTGTCCTATGTACTTTTTTGTGAGATAAAATAAGAGGCCCTTTCCTGAGGTAAGGTATCAAATATTATTTCATACATTTGCTTTGTCAATCGTTTAGAAATTTTTATTTATCAAGTAATCTAGCTTGAAGATTGGTAATCAATTTTTTTCATTTAAAAGAGATTTAGAGTATATAACAATTGTTTTAAGCTAGTAGTTTGTCTCTATAGATATTTAGTAGAGATATGAAACTGCAGACTTTTTATTTCAGCTCAGGTCATTCTCACAAGGTCCTGGGATCAAGCCCCACAGGCTCAGTGCTCAGTTGAGAGTCTGCTTAAGGATTCTCTCTCTCCATCTCCTCCTGCCCTCCCCCCCCACTCATGCTGTCTCTCTCTCTCTCTCTAAAATAAGTAAATAAATCTTTAAAAAATTGTTATATAGAAAAATATGAAAATAAAGTTGGGGCTTTTAAAGTTAGTGTTTTGAACATTGTAAACAAATACTGGTATTTATTAGTATTTTATGTCCTTTCTTACTTAGTTTCAAAAATACTGAGTGCCCAACATTTTGCCTCATTTACATAATTGTGTATATTCAAGGATAGCCTTTATGGTAAGGGATAATTATTTAACATTTATTCAGTCTCCCAGGATATTCTATGAGAAACTTTGCAATTAGATTTAACAGATTTGAATAATATTACTAAGTACTTTTCCTAATCCAAGCTATGTGGCTATAAGGCAGTTGATTTGCTTTACTACATTGTTTATCAGAAAACATTTTTCCTTCAGAGCAAAAAAACCATTACTATCTATCTCAACTTCTCTCTCTCTATCACTGTGCATTAGTCTGTAATATTATTGCATTACCCAGCTCCTTCAATCACAGAGTCCAGATTTTTTAAATTTTATATATGCATATATATATTCAACATATAGATGAACTTTATACTTTTAATTCCATTTGATATATAGATGAATCTTATGTTTTTAAATAGAAATGCAGTATTTCAGTTTATGATTATAAAATATATGTCAACATAGGGTAAATAATAATTTAGTAATAACGACATCCATAATCTTTTTGGTTTAAAACAACAAAGACTTCTTTATTTCTCATGATACACATTTATTACAGGTTTCTTGTGGGCTCTGCTCTCAATCTTCTTCTCTGTTGGACCCCGAATGACCAAGCGGCCACCATCTGAAGATTTGCTGAGTGTCAATGCAAAGAGACAACATAGTAAAACACATCTAAGCTCTTAAGATTTCAGTCCAGAAGTGACCAGGTAATGTATGCACAAATTTATGGTGATGCCAAACTTCATGGGCCAAGGGAAGTTCAATCCTACCATGACCCTAGACAGTGAGGAACCAGAAACAGATAGCAAACTGTACTAATATAGTAATTTATTTTGTAAGTCTCTTACTAATTGATCTTTTTTCTTTCTTTCTTTCCTTCTTTCCTCTTTCTCTGTTTTCTTTCTTTTCTTTCTCTTCCTTCCTTCCTTTTTTCTTTCTTTCTTCCCGTCCTTTCCTTGTTCCCTTATTTCCGTCCTTCCTTCTGCTGCTCTAAGCAATGCTGCAGTGCAAGTAATCCAAATTTAAGGACTTATTTCTAACCTCTACATTGTTTATACTTACATTTCTGCTACACTGCATCCATAGTAAATAATTTATGTTGAAACATATTATCACATTTCTGAAATACTGAACACCCCAAGGTGTTGATACTTAAAGTGACTGAAATTACATTGAATGATGTACCAATTAAACATATTATTTTGTGAATATTCAGTAATTTAAGTTGCATGGCTATTAAAACAGCATAATTAAGCACCATTCTATTATGAATATGGCAACAATAGTAACAACACATTAACTGATTCCTATAATATATGTTTCTCTAAATACATTTTACTAGAGTATTGTAGAGACTGTAAGGTGAACAAATCCAATGCACAATATAGAGAACAGCTTATATCTTATGTACTTGGTTCATAAACATTTATTAAAAACATTTTTTAGAAGAAATCACAATTTCTTTTTTCACATCTAAAACTTAGGTTTTGAGATTATTAAAATAGTCAAAAAGAAAATCTTACTCATTAATGTAAAGGAGGATGCATTCATTTGTTAATTAAAAATATTGCCAGTTCTGCTATTACTGCCTTAGCATATCATCAATAAAAGGCCCATGGGGTATCATGAAGATTTTCTTCAAAAATATCTGTTTTGAAAGTTATCACAGAAGGAAGGGAAAAATGAAGGGGGGGGAATCGGAGGGGGAGATGAACCATGAGAGACTATGGACTCTGAGAAACAAACTGAGGGTTTTAGAGGGGAGGGCGGTGGGGAGATGGGTTAGCCCGGTGATGGGTATTAAGGAGGGCACATACTGCATGGAGCACTGGGTGTTATATGAAAACAATGAATCATGGATCACTACATCAAAAACTAATGAGGTATTGTATGGTGACTAACATAACAAAACAAAACAAAACAAAACAAAATAAAAATTAAAAAAAAAAAGAAATTATCATAGAAGTACTTCTGATTGTGTGTAGTAGATACAGATGCTGTAGTTCCAGACTGTGGGACCTTGGTCAAGTATTTAATCTTGTTGGTCCTCAGTTTTCTCATTGGTAAAAATGGTGATAATGTCTCCTACCTCATTATATGTGGTGAATAGTAAAGACTTTAACATACGTAAAGTGCCTAAAGATTTGCCGTGCATATAGTTGTCATACTCTTCATCATCATATCATCATTATCATTATCATAATCATCATCATCATTATCTTCCAGGAATTGTAGGGTAGACTATTTCTGAAATCCTATTAGATTTAGCTCTTATTCTACTGCTTATCATTTTCTAATATATAATATTCAGTGAAGTATATAGACTCATTTTTGTCATGTTGAAATGACTACTCTTTGTTTTAATTTAGTTTATTGAGTCTTTATATCACCTTTAGAAGTGTTTGTATCTTTATGCAGATTTGACGTTCTATCAATATATTCCTTCTGCTTAAAGGATATCCTTTTATATTTCTTGTAGTATATGAGTACTGGTAATCAGTTCTCTCAATTTTTGTTTCTCCTTTATTTTTGAAAAATATTTTCACCACTTACAGAATTCTGGGTAGACAGTTGCCTTCCTTACCTCAATATTCTAAATCTGTACACTGTTTTCTGGCTTACATACTTTCTGTAAGAAGTTTGCTCTAATTCTTTGCTCCCTCCACATGTCATGTGTCTTTTTATCTCTGGCTGCCTTCAAGACAGTATCTTCATCAATGATTTTCACAAGCAGGAATATGATATGTCTGAGGTAATATAAATATATATATATATACATATATATATATATTTCTTTCTTTCTCTTTCAAACATGTATTTTGTGTGGTGTTTTCTGAGCTTCTTAGATCTGTATTTTGGTGTTTTTTTATTATTTTAGAAAATTTTCAGGGAGGGGAGGAAGATCACAGTGGAGTAGGAGGACCCTAGGCTTATCTTGTCACATATACACAACTAGGTAAGTATCAAATCATCCTAAATACCCCAGAAATTGACCCAAAGATTGACAGAAGAAACAACTAAAGGGAGAGAGGAGGCCACATTGAAGAAGGTAGAAAGTGTGGAGACATGGTTTAAGGGAGAAATGGATTGTGGGTTCTGTGGAGGGAAGGGAGCCGTGGTTGTGGAGAAGGGCAGGAGAGAAAGGAGCACACAGGGATACACACAAGAAGAACATTTCCCCAAAGCCATTGGCTTGGAGAATGAAGGGTCTGAATTTCATTCCAGGAGTTTTAAAGGTCAGTGGGCTTGGCTGGCATAGAGCCCAGGAGCATGAGTAGCTCCAGGAAAGAAGGCAGGCAAACAACCCCAGGTGGATTGAACAACCCTAGCTATCTGAAAAATGCCTGGGGTCTTCAGGAACACAGTCTTGAGAGGCAGCATTCCTGGAGACACCTCTCTGGGAATAAGGGAGCTGGCTGGCACCATTTTCCTCCCCCATCCTTATCCCTTATCCCTTATCCCTCCCTTAGCATAAACATAGAGCCACCTGTGGGAAGCAGTGAGGCACTGACACTGGCTGCCAAACTTGCTTACACCAAGCCCCACCTCCCTAGTCTCTGGCGGGGCTGCCCTTCTCAGTCAAGCAAGGCAGGCCCCTCCCTGAGAAGACCAGCACAAACCCCTGCCCACAGAACATCTCCCAACCACAGAGTTCTCTAGGGCCTCAGATCAGGTGGAATTGGTGTCTGTTCTCATCTCATAAGCAGACCAGGGCACACCTAGTTAAAACTCACCACATTCAGGCCAGGGACCAAAAAGCAGGCAAGTTGAGCCTCTGAGTATGATTGGCCTGAAGGACAGAGCAGCGAAAAGATAACAGCAGAGCCCATGCAGCACACACTGGAGACACTCCCTGAAACGCCATGCCCTGGGCACTACATGACCTCTTCTTCATAAGGTCATTATTTTCAGGAGCAGGAGACATAACTGGCTTTTCTAACACACAGAAGACGGCACAAACTTAGGAAAAAATGATAAGATGGAGGAATTTATCCCAAATGAAAGAACAAGATAAGGCCATAGCCAGAGATCTAAGTAAAACAAACATAAGTAACAGGCTTGATGAAGAATTTTAAGCAGCAATCATAAGGATATTCAATGGGCTTTTGAAAAGAATAGAAGACATCAGTGAAATGCTTACCACAGAGATAAAAAGTTAAAAAAGAACCAATCAGACAGGAAGAATAGGATAAATGAAATTGAAAACAGACTTGATGCAATGAACAGCAGGCTGGAAGAAGTAGAGGAATGAATTAGTGACATATGAAGACAAAATACTGGAAATTAATGAAGCTAAAAAAAAAGAATTGAATTCGATGTGGGAATAGACTTAGGGAACTCAGTGACTCCATCAAATGTAATAACATTCATATTATAGGAGTCAAGAAGAAGAGAGGAAAGGGAGCAGAAAATTTATTTCAAGAAATAAATTTCAAGAAATAACAGCAGAAAACTTCGCTACTCTGGGGAAGGAAACAGACATCCAGATCCAGAAGGCACAGAGAACTCCCATCAAAATCAACAAAAGCAGGCCAACAACAAGACATATTGTAATTAAATTTGCAAGATACAGCAACAAAGAAAAGAAATTTAAAAGCCACAAGACAAAGAAGTCCTTAACTTACAAGGGAAAACGAATAAAGCTAGCTGTGGATTTCTCAACAGAAACCTGGCAAGCCAGAAGGGAGTGGCATGATAAACTGAACATGCCGAGGGGGGGAAATATGTAGCCACGAATACTCTATCTAGCAAGGCTACCATTCAGAATAGAAAGAGAGAACAGAGTTTCCCAGACAGACAAAAAATAAAGGAGTTCATGACCATTAAAACAGCCCTCCAAGAAAAATCAAAGGGGACACTGAGCGGAAAAGAAAGAACAAAAGTTTAAGATAAGACAAGACAAGGAAGGAACAGAGAAAATCTCCAGAAACAATGACAGAACAAGTAATAAAATGGCACTAACTTCAAATCTGTCAATAATCATTCTGAATGTAAATGGACTAAATGCTCCAATCAAAAGGGTGTCAGAATGAATAAAAAAAAAAAATACCCATCTATATGCTGCTTACAAGAGACTCATTTTAGACCTAAAGACACCTGTAGATTGAAAGTGAGAGTAGGGAGTACCATTTATCATACTAATGGATGTCAAAACATAGCTGGAGTAGCAATACTCATATCAGATAAACTAGATTTTAAACCAAAGACTATAACAAGAGGTGAAGAATGGCACTGTATCTTAATAAAGGGGAAAATCCAACAAGAGGATCTAACAATTATACATATTTATGCCCCCAACTTGGGAGCACTCAAATATATAAAACAATTAAAAACAAACATAAAGGAACTCATTGATAATAATACAATAATAGTAGGGGACTTTAACACCCCACCAGATCTGCAATGGACAGATTATCTAAGCAGAAATCAGCAAGGAAACAATGGCTTTGAGTGACACACTGGATCAGATGGACTTAACAGATATATTCAGAACATTTCTTCCTAAAGCAGCAGAATACACATTCTTTTCAAGTGCACATGGGACATTCTCCAGAACAGATCACATACTGGCTCACAAATCAGCCATCAACAAATACAAAAAGATTGAGATCATACCATGCATCTTTCTGACCACAACTCTATGAAACATGAAGTCAACAACAAGAAAAAAGTCTGGAAAGACCACAAATAAGTGGAGGATAACGAACATGCTATGAAAGAATGAATGCGTCAATCAGGAAATTAAAGAAGAAATTAAAAACAAATACATGGAAATAAATGAAAATGGAAACATGATGGTCCAAAACCCTTGGGATGCAGCAAAAGTGGTCATAAGAGGGAGGTGTATAGCAACACAGTCCTACTTCAAGAAGAAAGAAAAATCTCAGATATGCAACCTAACCTTATACCTAAAGGACCTAGAAAGAGAACAACAAATGAAGGCTAAAGACAGCAGAGGAAGGGAAATAATAAAGATTAAAGCAGAAATAAGTGATATAGAAACAAACAAACAAAAACAGTACAACAGATCAATAAAACTATTGGACCTGGTTTTTGAAAGAAATAACAAAATTGATAAACCTCTAGCCAAACTTATCAAATAGGAAAGAGAACATTCTCAAATAAATAAAATCACAAATGAGAAAGAAGAGACCATATCCAACACCACAGAAATACAAAGAATTATAAGGGAATATTATGAAAAATTATATGCCAACAAATTGGGCAATCTGGAAGAAATGGATAAATTCCTACAAACATATAAACTACCAAAACTGAAACAGGAGAAATAGAAAATTTGCACAGATCAATAACCAGCAAAGAAACTGAACCAGTAATCAAAAATCTCCCAACAAACAAAAGTCCAGGGCCACATGGCTTCCCAGGGGAATTCCACCAAACATTTAAAGAGAATTTAATACCTATTCTTCTGGAACTGTTCCAAAAAAAAAAAGACATGGAAAGAAAATTTCCAAACTCATTCTATGGAGGCCAGCATTACCCTAATTCTTTTTTTTTTTTTAAAGATTTTTATTTATTTATTTGACAGAGAGAGAGACAGCTAGGGAGGTAACACAAGCAGGGGGAGTGGGAGAGGGAGAAGCAGGCTTCCTGCCAAGCAGGGAGCCTGATGCAGGGCTCTATCCCAGGGCCCCGGGATCATGACCTGAGCCGAAGGCAGACGCTTAACGACTGAGCCACCCAGGAGCCCCAGCATTACCCTAATTCTAAAACCAGACAAAAAGACCCCACAAAAAAAGAGAATTACAGGCAATATCCCTAATGAACACAGGCAAAAATTCTCAACAAAATACTAGCAAATTGAATCCAACAGTACATTAAAAGAATCATTCAGGGCGCCTGGGTGACTCAGTCGGTTAAGCGACTGCCTTCGGCTCAGGTCATGATCCCAGGGTGCTGGGATCGAGCCCTGCATCAGGCTCCCTGCTCTGCGGGGAGCCTGCTTCTCCCTCTCCCACCCCCCCTGCTTGTGTTCCCTCTCTCGCTGTGTCTCTCTCTGTCAAATAAATAAAATCTTTAAAAAAAAAAAAAGAATTTACCACACTCAACACCCAGAAAAACAAATGACCCAGTTAAGAAATGGGTGGAAGACATGAATAGACATTTTTCCAAAGAAGACATCCAGATAGCTAACAGACACAGAAAAGATGCTCAACATCACTCATCCTCAGGGAAATACCAATCAAAACTACAGTAAGATATCACTTCATACCTGTCAGAATGGTTAAAATTAACAACACAGAAAACAAAAGATGTTGCGGAGGATGTGGAGAAAGGAGAACCCTCTTAACTGTTGGTGGGAAAAGCAAACTGGTGCAGCCATTCTGGAAAACAGGATGGAGGTCCATCCAATGTTAAAAATAGAACTACCCTACAACCTAGCATTTGTACTACTAGGTATTTACCCAAAGGATACAAAAATACTTGATTCCAAGGGACACATGCAACTGATGTTTATAGCAGCATTATCAACAATAGCCAAATTATGGAAAGAGCCCAAACGTCCATCAACTGATGAATGAATAAAAATGATATGGTATATATATGTAATAGAATATTACTCAGCCACAAAAAAGAATCAAATCTTGCCATTTGCAACAATATGGATGGAGCTAGAGACTATTAAGGTAAGTGAAATAAATCATTCAGAGAAATACAAATACTGTATGATTTCACTCGTAAGTGGGATTTAAGAAACAAAACAGATGAACATAGGGGAAAGAGGCAAAGCATAAAACAGACTCTTAACTATAGAGAATAAATAGAGATGCTGGAAGGGAGATGGGTGGGGGCATGGGTTAAATGGGTGATGAGTATTAAGGAAGGCACCTGTGATGAGCAGTGGGTGTTATATGTAAGTGATGAATCACTAAGTTCTACTCCTGAAACTAATATATTTTTTAAAGATTATTTATTTATTTATTTATTTATTTATTTATTTATTTATTTATTTATTTATAGCAATGCCTGAAAGCTAGGGGACCGGTAGAGGGAGAGGGAGAGAGAGAATCTCAAGCAGACTCTCCACTGAACATGGAGCTCAATGTGGGGCTCCATCTCATGACCCTGAGATCATGACCTGAGGCGAAATCAAGAGTTGGACACTCAACCGAATGAGCCACCCATGTGCCTCTCCTGAAACCAATATTATACTACATCTTAACTAACTGGAATTTAAATAAAAACTTCAAACAAACAAACAAACAAACAAAAAGGGTATATATAGAAGTAGATACCAATTCCAAAGTGCCACTGTTGTAACTGGGGAACTTAATACCCATAGACATAGTTGGCTGAGGTCATGTAATTAAATTTCAACTCATAGCATTTATTCCTAAAGCAATCAGTAGGGGCGCCTGGGTGGCTCAGTCCTTAAGCGTCTGCCTTCGGCTCAGGTCATGATCCCAGGGTCCTGGGATAGAGCCCCCCATCGGGCTCCCTGCTTGGCGGGAAGCCAGCTTCTCCCTCTCCCACTCCCCCTGCTTGTGTTCCCATTCTCACTGTGTCTCTGTCAAATAAATAAAATCTTTAAAAAAAATTTTTTTGACCAATCTTCAACCTTCAAGTGATGAATACAGTATAGATACTTAATATCAATTATGGATACTTAATACTGATTACTAGTTGTCATCACCACTGCACAGAACAACATGGAACAGTTTCCCATCAAAATTGACACTGCCGTTTTTCTTTACACTATTAAAAGAGGCATCTTACATTACTAAAATGATATATACTAGAACTTGAAAGAATATGTTCACTCTAATATTTTCTTTATTTTTAAAACTCTGGAAGCCTGAATATTTTATTAAATTTAGGCATTTACATATTTCAATCCACAGTCCAAAAAAATGTATAGGTGGTAATGATAAACTTCAGATCAGAGAATTTTATATAGTATGTCAAAAAACATTTTGCCAATGACATTTTGCTGAGGTGACATATCTTTCAAATAAGAGGTTATATTTAAGAGTGGAATAGGATACTTTAATTGTTTCTTAAACACTCCTTCTTATTTGGTAGTCTTCTGATTCAAGGCAAAATTAGGTGACAAATAATGCATTAACCAAATAAATATATAACTAAAAGTAATAAATAACTAAACTACTTTATTGGAAAAAGTCTTATTATAAATTAAACATTGTAGGCATTTTTCTCTCTGTTCTCTTGGACAGAGTTCACTGCTCCTCCTCCCTTCCATGCTTAATGAAGGGCTTTATGGTAGTAATAAATAATCAAGCCCTCAGAAGTGTTGTTTGATGAGTATGCTGATTATTTGTAATTAAGTGTGTATTGAAGCTAAATGGCAATATGGGATTTACTTGGTTTGATCCTTTGTTATATAATTATTGTTTGAAAATTCAGTAAAATGCTAAAACAAATAAAGCTACTAATAATAAGAACAATTGATGAGTTTTTTGCGTGTGTTACACCCTCTGTCTCTAGACTGTGAAAGAATGCAGCTGTGTTGATTCATTATTAAAGAACTACTTGCAAAGTTAATCCCCAATCTACCAAATAAGAGATTAGCAAACAACTAAATTGTTTTAACTCTTGGTTATAAGTTTGATTATGTGAAAAATGATACTCATCTGTGATGTGATTCAATTTTGTCCTTCACCAGAACATAATTACTTAATAGAATTACCCTCTAAGTAATTTTACCGATGTATAAAACAATAAATTCTATTTTAGCGTTAACATATAAGATTGCTGAATTTTGTATCTTTAAAATATTTACAGATTTATATCTTAAAATTTTTTTTAAAGATTTTATTTATTTATTTGACAGAGAGAGACACAGCAAGAGAGGGAACACAAGCAAGGGGAGTGGGAGAGGGAGAAGCAGGCTTCCCGTGAAGCAAGGAGCCTGATGTGGGGCTGGATCCCAGGACCCTGGGATCAGGACCTGAGCCGAAGGCAGATGCCTAAAGACTGAGCCACCCAGGTGCCCCTACAGATTTATATCTTATGAGAGAATTTCCAAATGACCAAACTGTCCATCCTAGGCTTATTAACAGGTAAGTAAACTGTAAAATCAATAACAAAATCTTCACTATACCATGGATTTCATTATAGTAAAATAGCATATTTCCCCTGGATTCAATGTACAATTTACTTAGTAAAACATTAGATTTTTGTCCCCCAATAGAATTAATAAGCCGTTGTCATATTAATTTATTAAGGATTTTTTTCTCATTTAAGAATATGAAGAGTTTATGTTGAGCTTGCAGACTATTTTATGAAGTATTACATTATCTATATAATTATAGTTTGCTACACATAATGTTCTAATTTCATTATATCTACAAGTTGTATCAATCTGCTTTCAGTTTCTAATTTTTAACCTTAGTTTTATGCTTGTTTTTTCACAATACCATATGTTTATTATATTCTGAAGTTTAAGCCTAACAATTTCCTTTGAAAAGATTTTTATATCTGTTTAAGTTGAGTGAAACTCCTTTCAACCTGTGATCCATTGATTGCTTGGATATACTTCCATGATTAATACCAAGTACTGTACAAACTATTGGATATCTACCAATTACAAATGAATATCGCTTTACATCAGAAGTCAAGAAGTCAACTGGGATATTTAATGGTTTCCCACAGTCAGTTGCTGCAAAAAAGAAAATACTTTTTTCCATCCAAATTTAATTAGAGAATTATTTCTAATGATTAAAGTATACTTTTTTTTTTTTCCTCATAGAAGATAACACCATAACTGAAAATGAAGAGAAGGGAGAGCAAGCTCTGTGCAAATCTGGGAAAATTAAAATTTTCAGCTGACATCCAGCAGAACTTAAAAATTGCAAAGATTCTTAGAAAGACTATATTCAAAACTCTGCTTTAAGAACAAACCAAAAAAATGCAGATGGTAAGAGAATAAACATATTATGGATAATTATAAGGGTCTCAGTACATGAAAGCCACACACTCAGTTGCAGATGTCCCTTGTAAATAATGAGCACAGGACAAGGAGATGATCAGCGAAACTTGGGCCACGCCAGAGAAATCAAAGAACTCTGAACATTGACTGTCATCTAAGAGAGACTGGAAAATCACGTGTCTACTATTCAGTTTGTCTTTTAGGCTTGAACATAAATTCCAGCACTTTTCTCCTTCACCCTATCTAGCGTATCTGCCAACAAACACACACATGTTACGTTCATTTTTAAAATATTACTCTATTTATTTTACTCATGGTACTCATCACAGTCTGGAATTATCCTATTACTTCATGTGATTGTTTACATACCTCTTGTCTTTTTTTTTTCACCACTAGAAAGCAAACTCTATGAGGAAACGTTATTAATGTTCAATACATGCACTGTTTTACACAGTGGCTAATAGTCACAAGCAGCTATTTAAATTTAAGTTAAACTTGAATAATATGAAAAAAAAGTTCCTTTTCCATATTTTAAATGTTTAGGAGTCACATGTGGCTTGTGACTACCTTATTTGGCTTCATAAACTTTTATTTCTATTAGTGGTTATGTTTGTAGTTTTAAATAATTTTTTTAAACCCATATTTTTCATTTACCAACACAAAAGAAAGTCAGCATTGAGTCTTCCCAAGTCAAATGAGGAAATTAATTCCCTGGCTCTTACCTGTTTTTGCCTCCTGAATTACTTCCGTCAGTTTCCTGACTGTGATGGGGGAATCTAGATATATGGAAAACTAGAATTTCGTAACATTGTCTCTGTAGTTTCTCTCTGAATTTGTTGAAAAGTTATCTGCAGCCAGACAAACAAAACTGGAGATTATGTGTCAATGATTTGTTTCCATAACTGTTTTTCCTGGAATTTGGGTATAAATTCTCACTTTGGTGAGGTTTTATTTGGAATGAAACTCTTCCACTCATCAGGTTTATATTGTAACTTTGTATGTTTACATTGCTTCTGAACCCTAAGGAGGCTGGCTTTCATACTTCACTCTTCCTTCTGGGATTCTGGACTGGGGAAAAAATGAAATTATGCTAGTATGTGGCCTACCATATTCTCCTTCAGTTCTATAACTCTTGTCTATCA
Source organism: Neomonachus schauinslandi (assembly GCF_002201575.2). Classification (NCBI taxonomy): domain Eukaryota; kingdom Metazoa; phylum Chordata; class Mammalia; order Carnivora; family Phocidae; genus Neomonachus; species Neomonachus schauinslandi. Next base: position 80,155,101 of record NC_058409.1, on the reverse strand, counting down.
GCAAGGGTAAAATGATTTCTAAAAGGGGTAGAGTAGCCCACCCACTTCTTCAGCACTCTTTTCAAAACTGATAAATACTAATACAATCTATCAGAAAGGCACCCACTTTTGATAGGTCATTCTGTACTGAGTCCAGAAAGTTTTAATTTGAGCTTATTTAGCTTCCTTTCAATATAATCCAAATTTTAATGTAACATGAGGTGAATGACTTTCTGTAATTCTTCATTTCTTTTCTATTGTTATTTTTTCTCATTTAAATATATACTGGATAGTGGCATTTTTGTAAAATGTGCTAAAACTGCCATCTTTCCCAGAATTTCTAAGGTTCTCTTGACCCCAAAACTAAATCAAGAAAAACAAATCTAGATGTTTTTACATGTAGTCAGTTGGAAATCTAACATCCGACTTAAAAAATGCCATTAATGAAATTATGTTCTTTTGTCCACAGCCCTTCAAGCTTGAAATACATTTCTCTAGGCAATATATGTTGAAATAGCACTGTATTTTTCTTATTATTACTTATATTTTGTTACTAAACTTTAGAAAAAAATTTGTCTTATTTCCAGCCTAAAAAGAATCTGGCACATAATATGTACTCAACGAATGTCCAATGAATCCATGAATGAATGATCCAGTTAATTAGTGCATCTATATGAATGTTCTTTTATAGACTAAAAAGGAAACTACCCAGATTCCCTTTTATGTCTAAAACAATAAAAAGATGTAAATAAAAAATAGCAGAGATTATTAGTGAAAAGCTGTACAATTACCTTATTGACAAATGGCAATTTTAAGTTTTTATTTATACAGGCAACATGAGTAAATCAATTTTGATTTACATATTTAAAAAAATATGATAGGATATCATCAGGGTTAGGATAAGATGCAGAGTAGGCAATACTGTCTAATGACAGGAGCTGTAACATTCCAAGTATACCTAAATGGCCTTGTCAGTAGACACATGAAGTATAAGGAAGTAAAGTTCACATTAGAATTTCTGGAAGTTCAATGTTCAAGGCTGGAGTAATTCTATATTTGGATTAAGGATTCTGGCTGGGGATCACCTTATATGAGTAAGTCCACACTATTATATACAGAGTCTGAGATAAGACTAAAAATGGAGGTCCACATACCACCTGACTAAATATTTAATTTGTAAATTAAATTAATGAGTTTAATAAAATATGTTTCATAATAGATTTTGTAGCCCTGGTCTGACAAATATATCTTCATAATGAAAAAAATAGAAAATCTAGTTTTAAAGTGGAAAATATCAAAGATGATAAATCTTTGTATTTATTTCCAACAGTTCTCTGGATAGCCCCTATTAAGAACTGTTAAATGTGGGAGATTTTGCTCTCCTTGCAACCTAACAAGTTAGCCTGCCTTACATGGACACTGAAAGAAGACATGAGACTCCTGGGCTGGAGACAAAGGACTTCATTACTCACAGCATTATAATAACCAAAATGCCATCACTTATACCAGATTATTGAGCCCAATTCCCACATGGTGACATGACAAGGGCCACATGATGCCTGGGCATACAGTGACTTGTAGTACAGGAGTGAAAATCTGACCATAGGAAATATCAATCTTTTAAGGGAGCTGGAAACAAACCTGTTCAAACTTGGCACCTGAGAGAGACATTATTCTGAACAGAAAAATTCTGTCCTCTTTCCTGGAAGAACACACTATCGCTATCTCCCAAGTCTGTCTGCCATGCAAATATTTTTTAAAAAGTAGTCTGGAATGGGCGCCTGGGTGGCTCAGTTGGTTAAGTGACTGCCTTCGGCTCAGGTCATGATCCTGGAGTCCCTGGGATCGAGTTCCGCATCGGGCTCCCTGCTCGGCAGGGAGTCTGCTTCTCCCTCTGACCCTCCTCCCTCTCATGCTCTCTGTCTCTCATTCTCTCTGTCTCAAATAAATAAATAAAATCTTTAAAAAAAAAAAAGTAGTCTGGAATAAGAAGAATGACAATGTCTCTGTTGGCAACATGTGTAGAAATATGAGTCATCCATGGAGAATTATCTCCTAATCATCCTACTATGTTTGAGTGAATAATAAAGAAATAAACAATTAACAAATCACTATATAATTATTTCATAAAAATTATTATTTATGCCTTAATTTCAGCAAAATCACTAAATATGTTGTTAAAAATAACCTTTCCAGGGAATCCTCCTACACTGCTGGTGGGAGTGCAAGCTGGCTCAGCCACTCTAGAAAACAGCATGGAGGTTCCTCAAAAAGTTGAAAATAGAGCTACCCGATGACCCAGCAATTGCACTACTGGGGATTTACCCCGAAGATACAAATGTAGTGATCTGAAGGGGCACGTGCACCCCAATGTTTATAGCAGCAATGTCCACAATAGCCAAACTATGGGAAGAGCCTAGATGTCCATCATCAAAGGAATGGATAAAGAAAATGTGGTATATATATACAATGGAATATTATACAGCCATCAAAAATGAAATCTTGCCATTTGCAATGACGTGGATGGAACTAGAGGGTATTATGCTAAGTGAAATAAGTCAATCAGAGAAAGACAATTATCATATGATCTCACGGATATGAGGAATTTGAGAAACAAGACAGAGGATCATAGGGGAAGGGACGGAAAAATGAAACAAGATGAAACCAGAGAGGGAGACAAACCATAAGACACTCTTACTCTCAGGAAACAAACTGAGGGTTGCTGAAGTGGAGGAGGGTGAGAGGGATGGGATGGCTGGGTGACAGACACTGGGGAGGGTATGTGCTATGGTGAGCACTGTGAATTGTGTAAGACTGATGAATCACAGACCTGTACGCCTGAAACAAATAATACATTATGTTAATTTAAAAAATTACCCTTCCACATAGTTTTGTTCAATTGAAAGTAATGCCAAATTACATATTTTTTTCTGAGTCATTGTAGTTCTTATGTTGTGTCCTATTAACATTAATTTGAGAAAAAATGTTACTTTGTTGGGGAAGTTGCAATGAAATTGTCTATAAAATTCTTGAAGCAATTCTTAGATTCAGAAATAAAGTAGGATTTTGAAGTTGAGACCAAATTTTGTAATGGAGTCGTAGTTGTTATCATCGTAAAATAGAAATATTTTAATTTCATCTCAGAAATCACTAACTTATATTGCAGTTTTTACCATTTTTAATAGATATAGATTTGTACAATAACTACAATCATCACAAATGTTTCATTTAGACACATATATGAATTATTCAGTATTGCAAAATACTACTCAAGTGTCATATTTGTTAATTACAATTCGTCACTTGTAGATTCTTTTAGAACCATGAATTAGCACACAAAAAGCAATAAAAGGGCAAATGGCATTGATACTTCATCAAATCTATAACATTTATATATTTCCTATATTCCCTATATTAGGAAGGCCCTATTATCAAGTTTACTAATCTTTCCTTCTGCTGTGTATAATCTATTATTCCTCTCCAGTGAACTGTATATTCATCCCTAAGATTTCCATATTTTGTTTCTACAGAATTTATTTTCATTATCTTTATGCTTTCCTTTAGATTCTTGAACATATTTATGTGTTTTTTAAAATTTTGTTTCTCAATTGCAGACATTGATTTCTAGATGTGTTTCTCCTAATTTATTATTATCAGGTTATTGGTTAGATTTTCCTGGATCTTCATGTGCCTAATACATTTTGATTGAATGCTGGACATTATAAATATTACGTTTTTGAATATATGAAATTTTATACTTTCTTTATAAGTCTTTATTTTTTCTGGCAGGAAGTTAAATTATTTGTAGATTAGATTGATCCTTTGAAAGTTGGCCATATCCACTGTTAGGATGCATCTACAGTAGTCTTTACTTCAGGAATGGTTTATCACTACTCAAAATGTATGTATGTAAACCATTTCTGGTGACTCTACTTATAGCCATGAGTATTCAGTAATATCTCCCTCTCCTCTTTGTCTCAATTCAAATGTCTTCCTATACTATGTGAGTTTTGATTGTTGTTTAGTTTACAGATCCAAGGTAGTTGCTCATTGTCCTGTCCTGTGGAGTATCATCCTATATGGTTATATAGCTGACTAGTCTTCTGGTGAACACTGGAGAGGAGTCCACATAGATTTCTGGAGCTCTTTTTCTGTGTAACAATCTTTTATATGTACTCTACACCATATATCCCCGCTGCCTATGAGCTCTGATCTTTATCTTCTTTGTACAGAGATAATGTTTCTTCTGATTGATTTCCCCCTCACTATACTAGAGTCCAGAAAGTGCTTCTAGGCAGTCAGCAAGCTAGAGTAATCATAAAATTCACCTCATTTGTTTTTCTTCTATCGGGATTATAGCTCTGTACTGTCTAGTGTCCAATGTCTGAAAACATTTTCTGGCTGTTTATGGCAGGAGAGCTAGCCTAGTGACATATACTTGATTATTCTTTTTTTTTTTTTAAGATTTACTTATTTATTTATTTATTTATTTGACAGACACAGAGAGAGAGAGCACAGATAGATAGAGTGGCAGGCAGAGGGAGAGGGAGAAGCAGGCTCTCCGCGGAGCAGGGAGCCCGACGCGGGGCTCGATCCCAGGACTCTGGGATCATGATCTGAGCTGAAGGCAGCCACTTAACTGACTGAGCCACCCAGGCACCCCTTGATTATTCTCTAAGCAGAATAATTTGGTTCCTTTTTATATTTTCCATTTTTCTCTTGTGATTTTCTACCTCTTACCTCTTGATGCCTGTATTTTTCTTTAAATCTTTGACCTTATATATAATAGCTCTTTTAATTTTCCTATCTGCTAAATTTTAGTGACATCCCTAAATCTCTCTTGACCTTTTCCTTTTAGCTACAGATGATAGGATCCTACTTCTGTATATGACTCTCAGTTTGTGGTTATATACTGGTCCTTATGGATGTTACATTGTTGAAAGTCTGGATTCTGTTGGTTTCCTTTGAAATTGATATTTTGTTCTTACAGGAAATTCACTTACAATTCTAGTTGAGTCTTGATTATAGAATTTATTAGGGTAGTTTTGAAGTAGGCTTACCTAGCATGACAGTAGCCTTACTTCTACAGAAAGGGCTTTCTGTCATTTCTGTTGAATGTCCAGAGTGAGCATGAAGTCTCTCCACACTGGCTATATAAACTCCAGTGTATCCAGAATTTTGTAACCTCTAGAATTTCTATTTGACATACAGTTCTTCGGTAGTTGTCCTCCCCCAAGTTTCATGCAGTATCAGACTGTGCGTGTGCAGATTAATCTTGATCCCTAGGCAGATTTCTGGTGTTCTTTCTCTGCATATCTCCTTTTTCTCTCATATCCTGCTTTCCAAATTTCAGCTGCCTCAGGAGTCCCATATTGCAACTATTGATTTCTTCTTCTCAGGGAGACTGCTTATAACTTCTTGAGCTCCTCTTCTTTTATCATGGTTCAGAAAGTTTACCCCACCCTTAGCTGAATTCTTGGTGAATGTGATGCTTAGTTAATGTGTTCCCTTTCTCTTACACGTAAAAGCCTTGTTCCATGTGTTGTTCAGGAGCTGAAAAGAGTTTCTTTGTATAGTTTTTCCAGTTTTATAGTTGTTTAGAGTGCTGTGAACGGGAGACTGGTACCTGCTATTCCATATTTGAAGGATACTTCTTCTGAGTATAGAATTGTGAATTGGAAATGTTTCCAGCATTTAAATACATCATCAAACTGTAATGTATCTTTGACTGCTCCTATTAAAAAGTCAGCCATCATGGGTGTTATACGCAAACAATGAATCATAGAACACTACATCAAAAACTAATGATGTAATGTATGATGACTAACATAACATAATAAAATAAAATTAAAAAAAAAAAGGTCAGCCATCAATATCAGTGCTCCTTTGAAGGTAACAAATACATCTTTTGGTTCTCTGGCTACTGTCAAAGTTTACTCTTCATCTTTGATTTTCAACAGTTTCACTTTGATATAATTGGATATGTCTTTTTAAAAATATTTATTTTGCATAGAATTAAATGAAATATTTGCATCTGCATGGGATTCACAGAGAAATTTTCATCAGTTTTTTAAAAAATTATTTGCTGTGATTTATTCAAACATCTATTGGATCTCATTTTCTCTCTCCTCTCTCTCTGGGGCTCAAATTTTGCATATGTTAGAACATTTGATAGTGTCTCACATGCTTCTTGCATTTTACTTTATATCTTTACTTTTTAGTCTATTTTCCATCTTCTCTTTCAGATTTTTATCATGGTTCACATATTAGTCATAAAGTTCCTATCTGATAATTTCAATATCTGAATTATCTGTGGGCCCTCATCTACTATCCTTGATTTATATTAATTTTCAGTCATTTCAATCTCTTTTTAGTATTCCTCTTAAGTATGGTGAACGTTGTTGAAATACACTTGTGAAAACATTGGATAATGTTTTCTTCTTCCAAAAGGGCAAACTTTCCTTCTACAAGCTTTAGTATTCTGGTGATTAACTTGATCTTGTTGTGTCTATATTTAAGGCTTTACTAGGGCTTGTCTATTCAGTTTGTCCTTCCTTATAAGGTGTAGTCCTTATTCATAGGCATCATACTTATTTCTTGGGTATAGTCTTTACAGCAAGGACATTTTGGGAGTTTTAACCAGTGGTCTACGATATTGACTAGAGTTCATACACTTTGGTAAAGTTTTAACTCTGAAATCTATCTCCTAGTTCCATAGCTACTCAAATTTTTGTTAATTTCTTTAGCCTCACGGTTGCTGTTCTAAGTTGTGTTCCTTTGAGATTTACTTAGCACATGTGTAGTAAAGGAGTCAGTCAATAGGTAGAAGAAAATTTTTTTACAGGTTTTTTAAATTTTACTCCCCTTTTCTATAGTTTTCACCATTCTGGAATTTTTCCTGAGTTCCTGATGCATTGGCAGCCCTGAACACAACCTCTGCTGTCCTTGACCAGGTAATCTGATGCTTTGTTCTTTGTCTCTATTCTGCCACCCCTAAGTGGAGAACAACCTTTGGAAAAAAGCTAGGATATCTGATACCTAAAGAAAGAGTGATGCTTAAATTGCAAATGGGTATTAATAATATCATACATAGTTGTTGAAATGCTCTGATAATAAATATACATTGTCCAAGACAATGATATTGAGTATAGTTTTAAGAATGCATATAGATAGGTAAAGTTTACTGATAAGTGAATTTATGTTCCATAAATAGAGACGTGTATTAAAACCTCTATAAAATAAAAATGCCACCTACAACACAGATAACTGAACACTCACCCTTTAACTGAAGGCAGTAGATTAAAATTAAAGCTAATGCTTCAAATAATAAATGTGATAACTTTATTTCACAGATTTTAAAATACTAGCAATGATTACACAGTGGCACACACCAGTGGGTAGATGAGGTATTTGATTTATTCTGCCTCACTTTTGGTTCTAATGTTTGTTTTAAATATGTACTACTGACTACTGCTAAATAACAAGTAATTTGATTTAAAGCTTTTCACATACATATAATTCTCTAACACTTCTTTGTCTCTCAGGGGATCCTTTTTTATCTACTTTCTATCATTTCAACATACTGGCCTTTTCTAGCCAACATTTAATATAATAATTTCTTTAGATGGAAAGTGAAAATAACATATATATCATGATTCCAATATCTAATACTTGGTTAGCAAGTCATATTACTGATTTTTGTTGTAATTTTCTGCTGGATGCTTATTAGATGTAATAGTGCATTGTAGAGAACAGTGACAACAGGGACAAACTGGAACCCTCCTCCCCCATACATTTCAGAAAATATAGAAAAGGGGATTTTTTTTCTTAAACAAAATTAATAATTAAATCCTTAAAGTTAAAAAAATTTTGACACTTTTAGGTAACTTGCTTGCAATGAATTAATGTTTTAGGTAAAATAATGTATTTTGGGTGTATACACTCTCTTTTGACATGTTTTAAGAAAGTATCATTTCCAGGATTTATGAAGTGTGCTCTCTTGAATTCTGTCTTGGTTTTGTTTAGGGTTATATGTTCAATTCAAACACTCTCAGAATAGAAGTTGGGCATCTTTGTCAGTGATTCAAATTGAGAAGCACCCAACAGTTCTACCTTAAAATGTTTGTTGAGAGATTAATTAGACATGTACAGAGGGAAGTGTATGCAAACTGTTTATTATAGAATGTTTTATCCAAGTGAAATATTTATATTACAGCAAAATTTGGTAGTGGGTTAAAAATTTAAGTATAACTTCACACATTTACTCATGTGAAAAAAAGAACACTCTAGGAAAAAATATATAAAATAAATTTGAGAGATTTAGTACAAAATCAAACCATGTGAAACTGTCATCAAAAATGGTTGAGTACACTCTAATTCATGCAGAAAGATCAGTTAAGAGGTGGTTTTAATGTCCCAGAGACAGAACATGACAGCTTGGACTAGTTGGTGGCAATGAATATGAAAAGAAATAAAGAAGTATTTAAGGAGAAGTGAAAGGATTTGGTAACTGGATGAGAGGTATGAGGAGGGGAACTCTAGAGTCAAGGATGACTTTCTTGTTTTGACTTAGACATATGAGCAGATTGTGTGTTATTTATGAAATACAGAACACTAAAATAGGAACAGTTTTGTTTTGAAGGATGGGACAGCAATAAGTTCAGTAGAATTTTGGTCATGTTCATGCGGTATTTGAGTGCCATGAAGATATCCTAGAGAAGAAACTTAGGCAGTATTTGGAGTACACGTAGCAGTCATGGACATGTTTGCTCTTGAGGCATAGAAGTTGTGTTGAAACATAAGAATGTATGAGATCATTTATGAAAGTGTGTAGAGTAAGGTGAGAAGGCCTAGAACAATTCTAAGAATTACCAAAATTTAGGAAGGTAGCAGAAACCAAAAATTGGCCAAAGAAAGAATATTCAGTGTTGTAGAAAACGAAGTGAGTTGTTGTGCCATAGGGAAAATTAGAGACTGTTTTGGGTGAATGACCAATACTGTCAAATAATATAGAAATTCCAACAAGATAGTGGTTGAAAAGCATCCACTGGCTTTAGTCTCAAGGAAGTGATTTGTGACTATGACACAAGCAATTAAAGTGGAGTAGTTGAAGTACTTCCTTTGCTGGAGTGGGATGGAGTAGGTAATGAAGTACTTAGAGTCACTGAAGATGATGAAAAGATCTATATTTATTTACATGGAAATGTGTTCATAATGTATTAATAAATTTTTTAAACATCAGGTTACTAAGTAGTATTAAAATACAATCTGTTTAAAAAACAATGTGTGTGAATATGCACATAAAAGTATAAAATGACTGTAAAAAGTGAGCATAAACTATAGACCACAGTTTGCTTAGAACTTTATATGAGAAATAAATGGGATAAGAAAATCACAACTTAGGGAAGTCTATGATCACCCAATGATTAAATCAGTGGAACTACAATTCTATTTAGGAAGTCTTGCCCCTCTCCTCCCAAAAGACATCAGTTTGCTAAAGTTATTTTCAGCATTAGATACATATGTAACTATTTTTGCAATGTATGTGCATGAAAAAAAGAAAACTTTAAAAGAAGTCATTATAACAACTATAGAAAAATCTTTATTATACAACCTTTCTCATAACACAAAAATTCAAAGTTCTGGATTAATGGGTCAGTTTTCAAATAGACTAAATGATGGAGAAAAAGTACCCGAAGAAAAACATGTTTATATTCGCAGTAATAATTATTCTAGCATGTCCAGACAAGTTAAGTAAATGTTGAGTTTTTTGAAAGGGTCTTAAAGTTTAATAAAAATATCAATATGTTTAGGGATGCCTGGGTGGCTCAGTCGGTTAAGCTTCTTGACTCTCGATTTCCCCTCAGGTAATGATCTCAGGGTTTTCAGATGACTCCCCTCAGTGGGGAGTCTGCTTGAGATTCTCTCCCTTCCTCTTCCTCTGCTCCTGAATCCCACTCTCTCTCTCTCAAATAAATAAATAAATCTTTAAAAAAAGAAAAAATATCAGTAGGTATAAAATTTTAAAATCTGAAATATTATGTTTAGTAGGACTATGCCTTGTTATATAATGGGGGAGTTCAAGCATGTTAAAACTGGTTGGTATGGATGTAAGGTCACAATTATCATACATCCCTCTTTATAGCTGTGACATCAGCTGTGAAAACCGATCATGGCATCCCTACTGAAATTTCTGTAGATTGATTGTGCTGGTTCAGCTCAGATAAAAGGTCAGCAAATGCAAAGTGAAGTAGACATGTTAGGTCAAAGAAACACTCATATGCATGATGTAATATACTTCACTTCCTTGAATTGGTTAGATTATTATACCATTTCTACATTATGTTTCTAACACACTATGTTTAATTATAAATTGAAATATAATTATAATTATAATCCTTTCCTATCATGAAATAATGAAGACTAATTTATCAATTTCAAAAAAACAAATAGTTTTGAATTTGGATATTATATACTAATTATATTTTATAGTTATTTTCTTGTAGTTCTATGAATAGACTTTTAAAATCCTGACACACCCACATGCACACACATACACACACAGCTCTGTGAAGACACAACTATTTGACAAAAGAACAATATAAACAGTGAAGTTTTTATTCATAACAATGAGTGCAGAAAATCCCAGGTCTTAGTAAATAGCACTCCTAAAAATTTTCAAGTATTTTCCATCCTGCTCCAGGATTTAAAATGGAAGGTGAGCTGGCCAATTTCATGGTTTGGTTTAATAGGACTAATTCCTCAATAGCTTTTTCTCTGCAGATAATTTTTCACAAAAAAAGCATTCCCCCAATGGCTTCCATTATTGTGATTGACAGAGAATATGTGAGAAGGTGTCTCACATGCTACCGTAGTATAAGAAGCAGTATTCCAGTATTACCATTTTTGAAGTGGTGGCAGATGTAAATCAAATTAGCATACAAAGGAGAAAAATCTCTTTGCCTAGATACTGCTTCAACTTCCTATCAAAGTGACTACAGTAAGAGCTCATTTCGCATTTTGCAGTTTTGTCTCCCTTATTTGGGTCAGAATTAGCCAGTACCAGTAAGAGAATATGTTTTGAATATTGCCATTGCACAAATTTATATGGGTGGAGAATGGTATTAGTTATTATTTTAGCCACGAGAACTTATTATCTGAGATTACTGAAAATACCTTCACAGAAAAACACAAACTGAAGTTAAAGGCTACAGAAGATTTGCTCCTATTTACAAGTTCATTTTCATTTCACATTATAACAAGTACCTGGTGAATAACTGTCACGTAATTAAAGAGGAGTTATAATAATGACACTGGAATTAACTTTTGTTCGGACACTTTTTTGGTTAAAAAATCTTTCTATGGACAGGCAATATTTATTAACAATCTAGACTATCCTACAGCTTTTTATAAATTATGCCCATTCCCATAGATTTGTAAAAATATAACTTTATTTTTTTAACACCTTTACACAGCTATCCTTTCCATTAATATGTTCATGTTGCAGATTTTGAACTAAGGTCTGCTTATTCCAAAGTCATGAAACATACTAGCCTTTTGAAATTGCTGTAAACATTAAAATAAATATTTTGGTAATAATGAAAATCATCGTGGTGAGTGTTTTTACTATAATACCTAACCCCAGTACCCCTGAGACTGCTTATTTTCTTTAAAGTACTTTAACACAGTCTGAAAAATTGGTAATATATTTTTGATCTCTATTTTTGTCTCTCTTCACCTTGAGGGTAGGGACTTTATGGTTTGTCCTATTCATCACTATATTCCCATTATCTAGAGCATTTCTTGACCAGACAAGTGCTCAATAAATGTTGGTTGAATTTTAAAAGATACTTTAATGGATGAAAATTTCAAATTTATTTCATTCCTAGAGTTTCATAAATCTTATACTGTTTTAATTGTAAGCAACTAAAATAAAATAAATGTTTGTAAATAGCACTCAGGTATGGGGCACCTGGATGGCTCAGTCACTTAAGCATCTGCCTCTTGGTTTCCCCTCAGGTCATGATCTCAGGGGTCATGAGAATGACCTCGACAACTGGCTCCAGGCTCAGCAGGGAGTCTGCTTCAGGGTTCTGTCCCTCTGTCCCTTCCCCCACTCATTCTCTCATGCCCATAAGATTGCTGGCTCTCCCTCTATCTCTCAAATAAATAAATAAATCCTTAAAAAAATAGTATTCAGGTAATGGCAATAAAACACAATATACTGAGAATGTTAAAAAAAAAAAAGATGTTCTAAGGATGTGGATATTTGTATTTTTTAAAATTTTTTTTATTATGTTATGTTAATCACCATACATTACACCATTAGTTCTTGATGTAGTGTTCCATGATTCATTGCTTTCGCATAACACCCAGTGCTCCATGAAGAACGTCCCTCCTCAATACCCACCACCAGGCCAACCCATCCCCCCACCCCCTTCCCCTCTAGAACCCTCAGGTTGTTTTTCAGAGTCCATAGTCTCTCATGGTTCATCTCCCCCTCCGATTTCCCCCCCTTCATTCTTCCCCTCCTGCTATCTTCTTCTTCTTCTTTTTTTTTAACGTATAATGTATTATTTGTTCCAGAGGTACAGGTCTGTGATTCAACAGTCTTACAAAATTCACAGCGCTCACCATAGCACATACCCCCCCCAATGTCCATCACTCAGCCACCCCATCCCTCCCACCCCTCACCACTCCAGCAACCCTCAGTTTGTTTCCTGAGATTAAGAATTCCTCATATCAGTGAGGTCATATGATACATGTCTTTCTCTGTTTGACTTATTTCACTCAGCATAATACCCTCCAGTTCCATCGACGTTGTTGCAAATGGCAAGATTTCATTCCTTTTGAAGGCTGCATAATATTCCATTGTATATATATACCACAGTGTATATATATACCACATATATATATATGCCCCATACCTGAGTGCTTCTTTATCCACTCATCTGTTGATGGACATCTAGGCTTTTTCCATAATTTGGCTATTGTGGACATTGCTGCTATAAACATTGGGGTGCATGTGCCCCTTCAGATCACTACATTTATATCTTTGAGGTAAAGACCCAGAAGTGCCATTGCTGGGTCATAGAGTAGCTCTATTTTCAACTTTTTGATGAACCTCCATACTGTTTTCCAGAGTGGCTGCACCAGCTTGCATTCCCACCAACAGTGTAGGAGGGTTGCCCTTTTCCCACATCCCTGCCAACATCTGTCATTTCCTGACTTGTTCATTTTAGCCATTCTGACTGGTGTGAGGTGGTATCTCATTTAAGTTTTGATTTGGATTTCCCTTATTCCAAGTGATGTTGAGCACTTTTTCATGTGTCTGTTGGCCATTTGGATGTCTTCTTTGGAAAAATGTCTGTTCATGTCTTCTGCCCATTTCTTGATTGGATCATTTGTTCTTTGGATGTTGAGTTTGAGAAGTTCTTTATAGATTTGGGATACTAGCCCTTTATCTGATATGTCATTTGCAAATATCTTCTCCCATTCTGTCGGTTGTCTTTTGGTTTTGTTGACTGTTTCTTTTGCTGTGCAAAAGCTTTTTATCTTGATGAAGTCCCAAGAGTTCATTTTTGTCCTTGTTTCCCTTGCCTTTGGCGATGTTTCTAGGAAGAAGTTGCTGCGGCTGAGGTCGAAGAGGTTGCTGCCTGTGTTCTCCTTTAGGATTTTGATGGACTCCTATTTGTAAAGTATTAAAAATAATCCTCTGTTTTATTTTTCAAATATATTATCACATAAAATATATTGCCACTTATAAAACATTTGAAATTATTATATCAAATACAAAGCTAAGCCTCTGAAAGTTATCAGAATTCTAAACATTTATAACCTAAAATATAATTTATCTTAAATAATTTAGTTAGGGCAAAGCTATTCTGGCATCTTGTTTGAGACATGTTTTTAAGCTGAATTTTAACCCAAGAAAAATGAAATCAATTTAAACTACTTCCTCATATTTGATTCTTAAGTGATATCTCCATTCTCCAAGTCATTCTATGGTCTTCTCCATGACTTCTATTTGCATTCTGAGACACCTTCCATTTTTGCTTTCCACAATACTTATTAAAGCTTTACTACTGTTAAAACTTTTATTTTTTGTTTGTCTATGTTAACCAATATTTTGTTGCAGACATACTTATTTTTTTCCTACTTTGGCTTCCTTGAATTTTGGCTTATCTCCTCCAATTTTCTTCATGTGGCTATATTCTCCTGTAGCCTCCTATCTTTTTGAGGATAACAAGAAATTGCTTTTAAAAATGCTTCTATTCCTTGTAGAAATTCATCTGCAGTGATAGACACTCCCTGTGAGACTCTATGGCAATATTCACTTTCCTTTGAGATTTCAAGGGTACATATTGTTTTGCTGCTTATTTTATTCATTCTCAATTAGGAAGAGAGCTATCCACATCAGTATATGTTATGAAACAGTTTAATAGGATGGCTGATGATGATTGAATAAGTTCCAATTCAAATTGGCTCCAGTGAAAAAAAGAGAATTTATTGACACATCTACCAAAAATTTCCAGTGTTTGATCAGGTATAGATGGATCTACGTACTCAAATAACATCAGGAGTCACTCTTGCTCATCTCTATTTCATTTATTTTAGTTTCATTCAGGCAAGCTCTTCACATGTCTTGGCAAAATGGTCTTCACATGGTTTATTCTCAGAAACCTTTGCTCAGAGATTCATTTTCCCTATATTGTAGTTACAGAAAAGTTCTAATGATTGATTTGGACTTTCTTCTTAGGCATTTCAAGAAGTCACTTTGGCCATAGGTTTGTAAATATGTTGGTTCAGCCTAGGTTTTATGTCTACCTCTTATGATGAAGAAAGGAACTAGTCTTGTCAACTACTTGAACTCAGAGTTACAGGAAAGTCTCTGAATAAAAGAAGATGATGGGGAAATTATTGCTGGGTAGAAGGATAACAAATGTCCACTACACACAGGCCATATCAACTTTTCTTGATCATGCTCACTACTTAGCAAACCCAAGGTTCTCAGATTAAGAATACCGTCCTGGATTTCAGTCCATTATTTCCTATTAAAATATGGCTGGAAATGTTGGAAAGTACAATGAAAGTCTTAAAAGATTCATTATAATTTGAACATTGCAACTACCTATTTATATAAAGTTGAACAGGTCATTTGACATTCTAGGAGCTCCATTTGCTTAGGAATAAATTTAGATCATTTTATTTTCTCTAAAATTCTAATTCTATAATTAAATAATTAGCTTATGAGTCACTCTTGTGTGTGCTACCACCTCTCTCTGTCTCAGTTTCTCAAGTATAAAGTAAGTTGCAGGGTTCCTGTCCTTTCTGACCATTTGGTGTACAGTGAAAGTAAAATAAAGTGAGTGGAAGGAAAGTACCATGAAATACGTGAACAAGAAGTTTTCATTTTTACAGTGCAAGAAATAAATTATGGGTCATTTTGTTTAGTTGAATCTTAGGCAACCTCTCTTTAAAACAAGCTAAAACAATGTATATTTTTGCTGATATTAGTCCAATAAATCCTATTTGTGTATATTTAATAAAGCCCATGAATGTTTTTCTCTATACTCAACCCCTCAAATACTGATGGTACTTTGTAAGTGACCTAACTTACCTAACAGGTATAATAATAATAACAATAATAATAATAATAACAATAATAGCTAATATTTATTAAGTGCTTATTTTAAACTAACTAAACTAAAATGCATACCACTTAATTCACAACATAAAACTAATTATTTTGGATTTTTTTCTGAAATAATATTTGTGGAAACCTAGTAATAGTGGCTTTACTTTTCAGTATAATAGAGATATATTTTTGTGACTATTGACTATATAGGACATAAAAAAATATGTGATATTTTATCTGCAATTAATTAGTGATTGTCATAGTGCTCCTGAGGTATGTATTTTTAGAACAAATTTGCTGTTGCTTTTACAATATGAATTGAATAATTCAGATTTTTCATTCACACCAGTTCCACTGGAATACGTAACATTGAGTTAATTAAGTTTTAACCTAATTATTTGTGTTACTTATGAAACAATACTTGAGTCATTTTTACTGTATAAAAAATTTATCAAACTTCCACACTGATGCTGATTTTTATCTAGTACCATTTAACTTATCACAGGTACAATCTACTGTAAATTTATTTTGGTTATAACACTGAACCTATTTCTCATCAAACTCAAAAAAAATTTTTTAGGGGAAATCATACAGCCTTTGCATGAACGAAAGTCCTCTCATTCACTTTTGCTTCTTCCCACAATGTCCCATGATGTTACATATTATATAATTTGTAAGGTGAGCCACTGTTCTGAGAGCCCCTGTAATAATATAGATGCATTTTTTGTTTTATGATACAGTAATTACTTACAGTGCTACAGTTATAATTGTAATGCGAACTGTGTAACTGTCATCTGGTAAAATGTGCTCTTTGAGCATGGTGAGTATGTAGACACAATTTGTTAAATGCCAACTCATAACAAAAGATTCCATAGAGCAGAGCAAACTAAAAAACAATAGAAATGAGTTCTTTGATATCTCTGTCATCCTCAAAAGGGTTTCTGATGAAATATTGAATATTATCTGTAGCTTATTCTCTGATAATCTATTTAGTGACCTTATTTTTAGTGTTTCATGAAATAACAGTGGACTCTACTGCCATAAAATGAATGATACTGTTCACTACATAAAGATTGCATCATTCACATGTAAAACAGGATCAAGAACTGTGATAATTTTAGATGAAATAATTCATTTGGAACTTTATTCATAAAAATTAAAATATTTTAAAATGAGGAAAAATAATTACTTGAAGGTCATACCTAAATTCCTAAAATGAATAAAATATGTATATTGTATTTCAGGCTAATGTAAGGCAAAACAATGTATTCAATGGATCCAAACAACAAATTGAGGAAAACTAAAATTTTTCACTTGAAATACCTAAATTTTGGTTTTGTTATTTATTTATTTATTTATTTATTACAGAGAGAGAGAGAGCACGAGAGGGGGGAGAGTCAGAGGGAGAAGCAGACCCCCTGCTGAGCAGGGACCCAGATGTGGGACTCGATCCCAGCACCCTGGGATCATGACCTGAGCCGAAGGCAGATGCTTAACCGACTAAGCCACCCAGGCACCCCTAAATTTTGTGGGGTTTTTTTGATGTTTTTGTTTTGCTGCATTGAACACTCATCAATCCTTAATCTCTTACTAGATTTATCAAACCAATCAATGACATTATACCCATAAGCTATGTTTCCATAGTTCTATTTCAAAGATACTGACAGAGTTTAAAGTGTTTGAGGAAACTGGCTGAATTTGTCATATGGCCTCAAGAAGAAATATATATATATACACACACACACACACACACATATGTGTGTGTGTGTATATACATATATATACATACATATATATATATATATATATATGCCAAGTTACATGAATTTTTAGCAGCCTGAAATATTTATAATGGTCAAACTTTGGCTCCTTATGTGTTGATGTGATGGAAGGTTGTGTTATTTGTATTGTTTTTCAAGCTGTGTTTTCCTTATGATTCTTCTATTGGTTTAGAAAAAGGATTATTTAACCTTTAGATGGTATTAAATTAACATGCTTCTCACTCAAAAAAGAAAAAAAGTAAGTCACTAAAATATATTCTATTTCACTGACATCTTCTGTAGTCTAAAATATACATTCAAGCAGTAGTTGGAAATGTCAACTGCATTTGACACTGGCCAATTATGAAAATGGTTTGTCCTTTTGACTTAACTCCCACAATTAGACCTGTTCACCATGGCTGCTGCATAGTGTGCTTTTAGTTACAGTGACCTGTGCTATTATAAGAAATGAGTTTTGGAAATGGTCTTTATCCTCCCAAATAAAGTTAGTGCATCCAGATTTGGAAACTGACAGCAGTAATATTCCCCAACTAAAGCTGGAGCTTAGCCCTGTTATACTTATTAAAAAGCCTATTCATACAAATTAAATCCATTCCATATCCTGGCCTCTGATGACAGCTCCATTTTTTTCCTTGTCTGGTTTGAATTACCTCAAGTCTGTACCCAGAAAGAATTTATCCCTTTCAAGAGACTTCTCCAAGTCTATAATAAATTCACATGGGTCGTCCCATCAATGTAGTGAATTTGCATTATTATTTCATTATGAGTAGGAAAGAAAGCGGATTAGATCTCTTCCAGCATTGGCAGAGCCTAATTCAACCTGAACACATGATTAAAGCTGGCATTTATGACTATAACTGTCAAAGAAAACTAATTGTAAACTGAGAGCTGTGGATAATTATTGCTTTTGGTATTAAACCACTTCTCTCTTATTTATCACAGAACCAACTACAGACTTTACTACTGTTTGCATTTAGTTGTCTGATTACTATGAACCTACTTTCGCAAATTAAAATTGATTTGTATTCTCAAATTAAGGGCTCTGTATAGACTTAAGTCCAATCATGCTTTAGTATGTATGTTTTGCTTTTTCTTTCCCTTATTATTATTTTTTTTTTTTGGAAAAGTGAAGTGACACTAATACCACTGTTCCAAGACATTGCACTTTGCATTGTTTTAATTACAAACCCTGAAGCAGCTGTCTGATAATCAGTTTGATACATATGCTATTTAAACTATCTTTCATAAGAGATTTAAAAAAAATCATTATGTGCACATATACATGATGAAGGTTTTAGAACCATGTATGTACATGTTAATATATTTTATGTTTATACGTATTTGCACAGGTATGGATAATTATGCATATAGACTATACACACATATAACTATGTATTTAGGAAGATATGTATACTAGGCATACATACATACACATGCATTAATGCATGCACATGCACACAAACATATGGATATATCACCACTTAACATTATAAGCCCTTAATTATGTAACAAATATCTTTACAATTTTATGGGAAGCTGTATGGGGTAGTAGCTAACCATGTAAGCTCTAAAGCGTATCTACTTAGAATTTGATTCCAATTTTGCCATCTGCCAGCTATGCACATTTGTACAACTTCCTCATTTCAAAAATGTGCAGCTATTATTATGAACAGGATAATTAAATAGCTGTTGTAGACTAACTTACATTCAGTAAGTGCTCAATGTGAGCTTTTAGCTAGTTTTATAAAATGCTAATTTTGTGACGGAATCTGTGTTTGTATGAATTTATGTGGCAATGCATTTTAAGGTGGAAATATAATAGCAAAAGGTATAATTCAACTATATTCTTCAACTTTATGGGACAGTCTAATTCATGAAATTGTATTCAGCAAAGGCAATTACTTAAAAGCTTAAGTAGCAGAATTTAATTTTTATAACTGTAAAAATCATTTATGAATAATAAATTACACATCAAAGGAAAAAAAATTCTTTTGTCTAGTGCCCTCATTTTCAGTTCAGGGAACAGTTTCACTGAATCATATGAAATATTACTGATAATGAGTGAAATGAATTATATGTTGATAAGAATAGGCTATTTTAAAATATCAAACAGTGGGAAGTGTTACTATTACGGATATTAATACAGTTATAAGGGGCACAGAAACACCTATATTTTACTCCATTCACACTTGGATTTTAGGAAACAAAATGTTTCATTGAGAAAAAGCAAAAATATTTTGAAAAAGGGAAGTATCATTGAGAATGCTCAGCTCAATTACAAAATTAAATTTTATCACTTCTGAGGGTCAATAAAGATAACATTCTATTCATAATCACTCAGCAATATGAAACTGGAACCATGGATTATGGGATTCCTTAACTGTACCAAGTTTTGATATCTAATCAACTCAATAAATACAAATGATTAAAATAATTTCTACTACTAAAATAATAGTATTAGTTTAAAATCAATTTCAGGGCGCCTGGGTGGCTCAGTTGGTTAAGCGACTGCCTTCGGCTCAGGTCATGATCCCGGAGTCCCTGGATCGAGTCCCGCATTGGGCTCCCTGCTCGGCAGGGAGTCTGCTTCTCCCTCTGACCCTCCCCCCTCTCATGTGCTCTCTCTCTCATTCTCTCTCTGTCTCAAATAAATAAATAAAAAATCTTTAAAATCAATTTCAGATGATATATACAATGGTTTAAAATATAGACTTTTGAATCAATAATTTTTTTTATTCTTCTCTTTTTCTTTATAAATAAAAGACCTTTTAAAATTATTCTTGGTCTCAGGACCCTACTGATAAGTCTTTGTTTTAATGTATTACCTTTTTTTTTTTTCTTTCTTCTTTTTTTTTAATGCATTTTCTTTCCATCTCTATGCATGAACAAAAATATTTTGGCAGTTACATTAATTGTGCACATACATTTTGTGTGCCACTTTTTCATTTATTACTACTTCATAAACACTGATTCATGTTTTTACATAATCTCTGTATCATCATTTAAATGACGTCTTACAATATCACTGAATCAATATGCCACTATTGATATCATACCAATAATTTACTTAAACTATGCCTTACATCTGTGAGACTTTTAGGATGTTTTAAAATTGCTATGTATATAGACCCTAAGAAGACCTCCAGAGCATACTTCTTTACCTCAACTATTTCCTTAGGCTTAAATATTTGGAATCAGATTACATTTTTGAAAGGTATGAAACTATGGTTTTCATTTTTTTTTGCTATATTATTCTACAAGAGGGTATATAAGCAATAGGCTTTTCCTAACAACACTACAGTGTCATTTTGGTTTTATTTTTATTATTTTATTAATCTGTCAATGGTATATAAACATTAAAATGCCTTCCTAATATTAGGTTAAATATAGCAAATCAACAATTACAAAAACAAGTTCATTCTCTATGTATACACTAAATTCATCTACTTGTTTGGTCTTTACTTTCTGACAGCTTGCACTTTGCTTATGGGTCCTGAAGGACCACTGATAAATAAATTGTGCTTGCATTTCAGAAGTCTTAACTTCATATTAAAATGACAACCTGAGTCAACACTTCTGATGGAAACAACTTTTCTCAAGGAAAAAAAAAGGATCACTAAATACAACATTTGGTTTCTTTAACTGAAGTTAAAGTGAAAAGATATATTTTAAAATGTGCTGCTTCTCTTGTAGAGGAGACTATTTTAGTCTATGTATAAACTAATTAAAACTAAGGCTTATGAAGTAAGCAGCTCAAAAAATATTCACACATTTATTAACATATTTTCTAACACAGATCATGGTATGCCTAGATGAAAATCATTTGCCCAATAGAGCTATCATCACTTTGAACATGTTTTTAAAATTTAATTTATTTATTTGAGACATGACCTGAGTTAAAACCAAGAGTCAAATTCTTAACTGACTGAGCCACCCAGGCACCCTCAACTAGCAACATTCTGAATGGAAGAAACAACTTTTTTTCACAATGATATTATCAAAAATTCCTGTAATTCAGTGATGATTCAGTAACAGAATTTTCACCTAAAAATAATTCTCAGATAAACTTTAAATTTTCTACAAGAAACAAATTCCATTGTAGAATTATATTTCCTTCTTATGTCAAAAAATCTCTAGAATCTCCTCTCATTATGTAAAAAAAAAAGAAAAAGAAACATATGATTTTGTCAAAGTGTAGTGTCAGATAAAAGTTCTCAAAAGTGTTATTCAACATTAGTATATACAATAAGTAATTTTAGTAGATATTAATACAGCTCTTTAACATTTTTATTCATTGATCATCATTAATGATAGCTCTATAGGTGAGTAGACTGAGATCCAAATAAGTTAATCAAGTAAACCAAGACATAAAAAAGTGTAAAAATGGAAAACACTTTATAGATTTGTTTGTGTTCTCAAGAATATATGCACATAATTTCTCAGAAAATGCAACAGATATAACCAGGCATTACTGAACTTTACAGGCATAATATATCATTGTTCAACTATGGTTCAAAGCCCTTTTTTACTGTATTAAGGAAGAGAAAGTATACCACCAAAATGAGAGTAAGAAAAACTGAAGCCTCCAAAAATTGAACAGAATCCTGGGAATTTAGCAAGTTTTAAATGACAGTGACTAAAAAAACTACTAGACTATACAGATAAGAAGATGCTTTCATGCCCATTGTGTGGAGGTCAGTGCAATGCAGACTAAGCAGTGTTTACAGTTGATGTGAGAACTCTTGATGGTTCAGCTTGCATTAAGGACTGGAGGCTACACATAGAAACTTTAGTTTTTGTCCTTCACTCTAAAATACAAATTTAAATAAAATCTTTCTTAATGAGAGCCTTAGTAATACAGAGATCTCACAGGACAGTAAGAACAGTGAAAATATTTTCTTTTACTATTTTCTTATTTTCATTTCTTAACAATATTATGTGTCAAAAAAATATACCTTAAAAAAACAAGAACAACAACAACAACAAAACCCTCTATCTTTATTATCAGCGACAATTGCCACAAAAGCACTTGGGCCTTCATGATGCAAATTCTAAAAGGCACAAATTGCAGAAGACTTATTTTCTGAGGAGGGCAAAAGAGCGTATCTACCCTACAGAGGCCATGCATATCTGAATAAGTGGCTAGTGTACAGAATACAAGGGCATTAAATAAGCAAATATATTCTGAAACAAATACCACTTCTTCCCCACTCTGTTTTGGGATACTAACAGCTAGGCCTTTATTCTCAGGCTGGCTACGAGAAGATCCTTCTTTGAGAAACAAAGCACCTTAAGAGAAAATACTACAGACATCAATATTGGAAATTTCAGGCTAGATATATTATAGCAAAGTCCAGTTGATAAGCCCCACACACATACTTAGAGCTTCCAGTTGGCTTTACAGCATATTACTCTTAAAGATGAGATGGTAAGCAAGGATCAAAATATATAAAAGGAAAGTTAGTATCAAATAAATTAAAGACACTAATAATTAAACATAATTAAATAAAAATAAACTATCACTCAGTAATATGCTTCTGGAGCCTACCAGCTTGGGGGCAGGAGCCAATAGTTAATATCTCTCCCACCACTTAGTGACTCCATGTTGGTACCTTGAAATTTGCCATGGTGGAAGTATTCACATCACTGAAATTGGCTAACTCTAAAAATACAATGCTATCAAAACTGCACAACTGGAGGGAGAGAAGAGGACAGAATTGTGGAAGGTAGGAGGTGCAGAGAGGTGGTTTGGGGTAGAAATGGATCATGGGTGCTCAGGAGGGGAGGGAGGCTTGGTCACAGAGACAGGCTAGAGAGAGAGTACACAGGGGATTGCACAAGGAAAAACTTCCCCAAAGCCACTGACTGGGAATATGAGAGGGGCTGATTTTCTTTTTTTTTTAAAGATTTTATTTATTTATTTATTTGAGAGAGAGAGAGAAACAGCATGAGAGGGGATAGGGTCAGAGGGAGAAGCAGGCTCCCAGCCGAGCCGGGAGCCCAATGCGGGACTCGATCCCAGGACTCCGGGATCATGACCTGAGCCGAAGGCAGTTGCTTAACCAACTGAGCCACCCAGGCGCCCGAGAGGGGCTGATTTTCATGAGATTTTATAACCAGTGCAGCTCAAAGACTGGAGTTTTAGAAGTCTGTGGCATGGCTGCTGTGGAGACCTGAGGGTGCTGCAGTACTCCTGTAAAGAAGGAGGGCAGATAGTCCTGGGGCAGATGGTGTGATCTGAGGATCCTCTGAGACACATGGGAGGGAAGGTTCCCCTTCTTGGAGCACATCTGGGAGAGGTGGCATTGCCTCTCTGGAAACAAAAGAGCCAGAGGGCACCATTTCTCTCTCCCACCCTGCAGCATAGGCACAAAGACACCTGCTGAGAGCAGCTAACCTGGACTTTGGTTCTTTGCTGGGCTTTATTCCAAACTCCATGCCCTTGCAATTTGGTGCAACTGCCCTTCTGGGACAAACCAATATCAGTCCCAGTGCAGTGAGACCCTCCCCTGGAGGACCAGGATGGGTCCCTGCAATGCCAGGTCCCTTAAGTTAGGAGTTTTAAAACTCAGCCAGCTTGCCTGGGACAGAGACCAAGGTGCACTGCACTGACGGGTGGACAGGTGACCTGAACATAGACAGAGTGAAGGCGGGGATCTGAGGGACACATGGGACACATGAGGAGGAACTGTTTGCTCTTCTGAAAGGGCTTCCCAGAGAGCAGCGGGCATGAATTCCCCTCTCCAGGATGAGGGAGTGGGCTGGGCTGGCACTATTTCCCTAACCCACCCCTCAGCATAAACTAACTTTAATAAGCAGAACAGTGCCAAAAGTGGCAGTCTAAACGGCTTACACCAAACCCTTTCCCCCTGTGCTCTGCAGGTACTTTTCTTGGGCAAGTGTGCCTGAGAAGCAAAGCCACGGGCCCCTCCACCAGAAGACCAGAACAAACCACTTGCATGTACCATGTCTACTAACCATAGAGTTCTGCAAAGCTTCGGCTCTAGGGGAAGTAGCATCAGATCACTTTAACAAGCAGATCAGAGCACACCTAGTTAAAACTTGCCACACTCTGGCCAAGGCCAAACATTCCCCACTGTAGGAAAGCCGTTACTCTCAGGAGCAGGAACATAACAGGCTTTCCCAACACACAGAAGAAGACAGAGACCTAGACAAAATGCCAAGACAGAGGAATTCATCTCAAAAGAAAGAACAAGAAAAGTTCATGGCCAGGGATCTAATCAAAACAGACATAAGTAATATGCCTGAGCCAGAATTTAAAGCAACAATCATAAGGACACTTGCTGGGCTTGAGAAAAGCATAGAAGATACCAGGGAGCAGAGCTAAAAGACTAAAAACCAGTCAGGCCAAACTGAAAAATGCAGTAACAGATGTGAAATTGACTGGATGCAATGACCAAATGACGGAAGAAGTAGAGGAATAAATAAGTGATATAGAAGACAAAATTATGGAAATTAATGAACCTGAAAAGAAGAGGTAAAGAAAAATGTTGAATCATAACTGTAGACTTAGGAACTCAGTGACTCCAAAAAATGTAATAACGTTCGTACCATAGAAGAGAGAAAAAAGGGGACAGAGATTTATTTGAGGAAATTATAGCCGAAAACTTTTCCTATCTGGGGAAGGAAACAGACATCCAAATCCAGGAGGCACATAGAACTCCCACCAAAATCAACAAAAGCAGGGCAGCAAGACGTATTGTAGTTAAATTTGCATACTATAGAGATTAAGAAAAAATCCTAACAGCAGTAAGACCAAATAAGTCCCTAACTTAAAAGGAAGAGAAATAAGACTAGCAACAGATCTCTCCACAGAAACTTGGCAAGCAAGAAGAAAGTGGCATGATATATTCAACGTGCTGAATGGGAAAAATATGCAGCCAAAAATACTGTATCCAGTAAGGCTGTCATTCAGAACAGAGGGAGAGATAAAGAGTTTCCCAGACAAAAACTAAAGGAGTTCATGACCAATAAACCAGCCCTGCAAGAAATCTTAAACGGGACTCTCTGAGTGGGAAAGACCAAAAGTGAAAAAGACTAGAAAAGAGAAAATCTCCAGAAACAGTGATGAACCAAGTAATAAAATGGCACTAATTCCATATCTATCGATAATTACTCTGAATGTAAAGGACTAAATGCTCCAATCAAAAGGCACAGTGTGTCAGAATGGATAAAAAAACAAGACCCATCTATATGCTGCTTACAAGAGACTCATTTTAGACCTAAAGACACCTGTAGATTGAAAAGTGAGGGTATGGAGTACCATTTATCATACTAATGGATGTCAAAAGATAGCCAGAGTAGCAATACTTCTATCAGACAAACTAGATTTTAAACCCAAGACTGTAACAAGAGATGAAGAATGGTCCCACACCACAAAAAAGGGGTCTATCCAACAAGAAGATCTAACAATTATAAATATTTATGCCCCCAACTTGGGACCACCCAAACATATAAAACAATAACAAACATGAAGGAACTCACTGATTATATATACAATAGTAGGGGACTTTAATACCACACTTAGAACAATAGACAGATCATGTAAGGAGAAATCAGCAAGGAAACAATGGCTTTAAAACACACTGGACTGGATGGACTTAACAGATATATGCAGAACATTTCGTCTGAAAGCAGCAGAATACACATTCTTCTCAAGTGCACAATGGGATATTCTCCAGAATAGATCACATGCTAGATCACAAATCTGGCTTCAACAAGTATAAAGACTGAGATCATACCATGCATATTTTCTGATCACAATGCTATGAAATGTGAAGTCAACCACAAGGAAAAAAAAAAAAAGGAAAGACCACAAATACATGGAGGCTAAAGAACATCCTACTAAAGAATGAATGGGCCAACCAGGAAATTAAAGAAGAAATTAAAAAAATACATGGAAATATATGAAAATGAAAACACGATGGTCCAAAATCTTTGGGATGCAGCAAAAGCAGTCATAAGAGGGAAGTACACAGCAATAAAAAGTAAGAAAAAGCAAGAAAAATCTCAAATAAACAACCGAACTTTACACCTAAAGGAGCTAGTAAAAGAACAACAAATGAAGACTAAAACCAGAAGAAAGGAAATAATAAATATTAGAGCAGAAATAAACGATAGAGAAACAAAAAATCAGTAGAACAGATCAATGAAACCAGGAGCTGGTTTTTTGAAAAAATTAAAAAAAATGATAAACCTCTAGCCAGACTTATCAAAAAGAAAAGAGAAAGGACCCAAATAAGAAAAAAATCACAAATGAGAGAGGAGAGATCATATCCAAATACAAACAATTATAAGAGAATATTATGAAAAATTATATGCCAACAAATTGGGCAATCTGGAAAAAATGGATAAATTCCTACAAACATATGAACTACCCAAACTGAAACAGGAAAAAAACAGAAAACTTGAACAGAACAATAACCAGCAAAGATTGAATTGGTAATCAAAAATCTCCCAACAAACAAATTCCAGAGCCAGATAGCTTCACAGGGACTTCTAACAAAAATTTAAGGAAGAGTTAACAGCTATTCTTCTCAAACTATTCAAAAAATAGAAATGCAAAGAAAATTTTCAAACTCATTCTACAAGGCCAGCATCACCCTGATTCCAAAACCAGACAAAGACTCCACTAAAAAAAGAGAATTACAGGCCAATATCCCTGATGAACGTGGATGCAAACATTCTCAGGAAAATACTAGCAAACTGAATCCAACAGTACGTTAAAAGAATCATTCACCATGATCAAATGGGATTTATTCCTGGGCTGCAAGGGTGATTCAATATTCACAAATCAATCAACATGATACACCACATTAATAAAAGGAAGGATAAGAAACATGATCCTCTCAGTAATTGAAGGAAAAGTTTTTGATAAAATACAGCATCTATTCTTGATAAAAGCACTCAACTAGGAATAGAGGGAACAAACCTCAACATCATAAAGGTCATATACAAAAATCCCACAGCTAATATCATCCTCAATGGAGAAAAACTGAGATGTTTTTCCTCTACAGACAGGAACAAAACGGGAATGTCCACTCTCATCATTGTTATTTAACATAGTACTGAAGTCCTAGCCTAAGCAACCAGATAACAAAAATAAATAAAAAGCATCCCAATCAGCAAGAAGAAGTCAAACTTTCACTATTTTTGACCACATGATACTCTAAAAAACCCAAAAGACTCCACCAAAAAAACAGCTAGAACTGATACATGAATTCAGTAAAGTCACAGGATACAAAATGAACCTACAGAAATCTGTTGCATTTCTATACATCAATAATGAAGTAGCAGAAAGAGAAATCAAGCAATTGATCCTATTGAAAATTGTGGCAAAAACAGTAAGATACCTAAGAATAAACCTAATCAAAGAAGTGAAACACCTGTACTCTGAAAACTACAATATACTTATGAAAGAAATTGAAGGGGACACAAAGAAATGGAAAGACATTCCATGCTCATGGATTGGAATAACGAATGTTGTAAAAATGTCTATACCACCCAAAGCAACGTGCACATTTAATGCAATCCCTATTAAAGTACCACCAGCATTTTTCACAGAGCTAGAACAAACAATCCTAAAATTTGTATGGAAACACAAAGAATCCCAAATAGCCAAAGCAATCTTGAAAAAGAAAAGAAAGCTGGAGGCATTACAATTCCTGACTTCAAGTTATATTACAAAAGTTCAGTGACCAAGACAGTATGATACTGGTACGAAAACAGACACATTCAGCAATGGAACAGAACATAAAGCCCAGAAATGGACCCACAACTATATGTTCAAGTAATAGTCAACAAAGCAGGAAAGAATAACCAATGGGAAAAACAGTCTCTTCAACAAATGGTGTTGGGAAAACTGGACAGCAACATGCAGAAGAATGACACTGGACAACCTTCTAACACCATACACAAAAATAAATTCAAAATGAATGAAAGAGGGACGTCTGGGTGTCTCAGTTAGTTAAGCTTCTTCCTTTGGCTCAGGTCATGATCCCGGGGTCCTGGGATCGAGCCCCACATCAGGCTCCTTGCTCAGTGGGGAGTCTGCTTCTCGCTCTGTCTGCTGCTCTCCCTGCTTGTGCGCACTGTCTCTCTGGTAAATAAACAAATAAATAAAATCTTTTAAGAAAATGAATGAAAGACCTAAATGTAAGACAGGAGTCCGTCAAAAGCCTAGAGGAGAACACAGGCGGTAACCTCCTTAACATCGACAGTAGCAACTTCTTAACAGATAAGTCTCCAGAGGCAAGGGAAACAAAATAAAAAATAAACTATTGGGACTTCATCAAGATAAAAAGCTGCACAGTGCAGGAAACAATCAACAAAACTAAAAGGCAACCTTTGGAATGGTAGAAGATATTTGCAAATGAGAGATCTGATAAAGGGTTAGTATCCAAAATCTGTTAAGAATTTATGAAACTCAACACCAAAAAACAAAAAACCCAGTTAAGAAATGGGTGGAAGACATGAATAGACATTTTTTCCAAAGAAGATATCCAGATGGCTAACAGACACATGAAAAGATGCTCAACAGCACTCATCCTCAGAGAAATACCAATCAAAACTACAATGAGATATTACCTCACACCTGTCAGAATGGTTAAAATTAACAACATGGGAAACAACAGTTGTTGGTAAGGATGTGAGAAAGGGGAACCCTCTTATACTGTTGGTAGGAATGCAAACTGGTGCAGCCAGAATGGAGGTTCCTGGAAAACAGTATGGAGATTCCTCAAAAGGTTAAAAATAGAACTACTCTTGGGGCACCTGGGTGGCTCAGATGGTTAAGCGACTGCCTTTGGCTCAGGTCATGATCCCAGGGTCCTGGGATTGAGCCCCACATCAGACTCCTGGCTCAGCAGGGAGCCTGCTTCTCCCTTTCCCTCTGCCTCTCTCCCTGCTCATGCTCTCTCTCTTTCTCTCTCTCTCTCTCTGTATCTCTGTGTCTCAAATGAATAAATAAAATCTTAAAAAAAAAATACAACTACCCTACAATCCAGCAGTTACACTACTATTTACCCAAAGAATACAAAAATACTGATTCAAAGGGATACATGTACCCTGATGTTTACAGCAGCATTATCAACAATAGCCAAACTATGCAAAGAGCCCAAATGTCCATCAACTAATGAATGGATAAGGATGTGGTACATCTTTGTCTGTTGTGCTACACAACAGAATATTACTCAGCTACTGAAAAGAATGAAATCCTGCCATTTGCAATGACATGGATGGAGCTAGAGACTATTAAGGTAAGGGAAATAAGTCAGAGAAAGATAAATACCGTATGATTTCACTCGTAAGTGGAATTTAAGAAAGTAAACAGATGATCAGAGGGGAAAAAGGAGTGGCAAACCAGAAAACTGACTAACTATAGAGAACAAACTGAGGGTTGCTAGAGGGGAGGTGGGCAGGGAGATATTTAAATGGCTGATGGGGATTAAGGAGGGCACTGGTTGTGGTGAGCACTGGGTGTTGTATGAAAGTGTTGAATCACTAAGTGCTACACCTGAAACTAATGTTAACACTGTATGTTAACTAACTGGCATTTAAATAAAAACTTGAAACTAAAAAGAAGTGAAAGCTCAAACACTGTATAAAATTAAAATTTAAAACCACTTATTTTTAATTGTATTAAATTTATATTTTACACTGGAATGGAATAAAATTAAGAAAACAAAAAAATAAAATAAAGAATAAAAATGCAATGCTATCATTTTTTCTCAGAGACATATAGGAAGTGTTGTATGTACAAACAAACAGAGATGCTATATTGTTAATAAAGGAAAATCAGAGACAAAAGCAAAATTTTTCAAAATTAATAATGTGAAAGTAGAATTGAAAAACTCAACAGCAGTTCTGTAAAGTTTCTGCTCCCCAAACAAGAGCAAAGCAGAACAAAATGAAATATAGGACAAAAAGAAAAAAAATAAATAAACTGCTTGTGTAAATCTTCAACATCCCAGTAGTAAACAAATCCAGAAACAGAAGAGAAAGCCTGGAGTAGAAGAAATAATGAAATTATTCAATAATATTTCCCAGAGCTAAAAATCATGAGTCTCTTGATTGAAGGATTTACATATATCCAGAGTCATGGATGAAAAAAGATGCACACCATGATACATCATTGCTGAATTTCCGATCATGAAGATAACAAGAAAATCCTACAAGCTTCCTGAGAAAAACTTGTCTTACACAAAGACTCAGGAAAAAGAATAATTTTTACTGTTTCAATTTCAGAATAGTATGCTTAAAGGCAAAAGGGCAATACAATGAAAGTACTGAGCAAAAATGATTTCCAGTCCAGAATTCTACATCCAACTAAAGTTTCATACAAAGATGAGGATAAAGATAAGTTCAGGAAGATAGCTAAGACTATTGAGATCCTCAATCAAAATGAGAAATTAAACAAAAACAATTTTGAAAGGGTAATACATATGATGGGATCCAGGAATCAGGGGGTCAAAATATGGCAAAGAGAGACAAAGGGAGATTCCAGGATAATGACAAAGCAAGAAACCTACATGATGGTGCTCTACAGGCAGAGGCCGAAGTCCAGATTGGAGCAGGTGAGATGTAGCCAGAGATTTTTTGATAAGATCGAACTGATTGTACATCTGCTAAGTATGAAGGCATTTCCAATGACTCTTGGACACTTGGCTGGATGTTTTAAGTTATAAAAGTAGAAAACTATTCAAATAAACAGCAAGACAAAACAAGACAAAATTCACTGTGAGGAAAATAAGAAAAGAAATATGCTTTATGGCTCAATGATGAATAGTATTTATATAATCATCATTTTAAATACTTGATAATGTTCTAATCCCAACTTGAAGTAATTGCATTAGAAGAATGAGAGGCAAGTGTGCTTGTTTGTTGTGGGAATATTGGAGGGAAAGGGAAGAGAATAATAAAGCGAAAATCACATCTTTCTTAGTGAGAATAGATAATGCCTAAAACTGAAAAATTGGGATGTAGCTATATAATAATATTATGTATACATTTGGTGAAACACTTTGAATATTAGCAAAAATTGAAAGTAGGTGACTCTGGGGAGGAAAAAAATATATAGGTTTGGTGATAAATGTTTTTCATAATAATCCTTAAGGAATTGTTTGACCCTTCAAACAACGTGCAGGTACAACTTTGATTTAATTTTTAAAAGTACTTGACAAAAGTTAGACATATATACAGTGTAATACAAAGTTTAAGAGCCTTGCTTCTGGAGTTAGACAGGTTGAGCTAATTCTGGAATAGTAAATAACTAATTCCATGACTTTAGTCAAGTAATTTCTCTGTGAGTCAGTTTTTGCTTTGAATAAAAGAGATGATACTAGGACCTACTGGTCATTTTAATGTATATTTAATGAAATATTCTGTGTAAAGTAAATAGAACTTCTTGGTATGTAGTTAGATGTTACTATACCTCTACTACTATTACTTCATTACAATATGAACTTCTCATTCCAGACCTCCAGTCCTTCAGTTACCTACCCCAAAAGGGAACTGGTACTTTTGTGCATCATCCAGAGATAGTCCTTATATTTAAGAACATTATACATATAATATGTACTTGCGTACCTTGTGGGTATATATGAATATTTTTTCATTTTTTACAAACAGAAACATAATACAGAGCACATTTTTATCTAGCATGTATTATTTAAAAGTTAATGCATAGCATGTAAATCACTAGACATCTAACTTTTTTTTTATGCTGCAAAGTCTTCCATTACTTAAACGTACCATACTTGATCTTCTTACTGACTGGTGGATATAAAGTAAATTTTAGTCTTATATTCTGAAAAACATAATTTTGCAAATGAGGGAGTACATTCGGTAGTATAATCTAGAAGTTGAACCACTAGATTAAATGATATGCAGTTTTAAAAATTTTAACAGATGCTATTGAATTCTAAGAATTTCTCAAACCCCGAAACTTAGCATGCTGCATATTCTGCCAGCCTCCATAGCCTGAAAACTTAGTGAATTAAGTAGTAATTGAGAGTATGTGTACAGAGATACAATTTAGGGGTCTTTTTCAGATTAACCAATTTCACCAGGCTGGTAAAAATTCTAGCATGAGGCTAGAATAAATGAATAGATATCAATACAGTGATGCTTATTAATTTGCTATTTAAAGAAACACTGGTTGAGTACCTACTATGTGCTGGTAGGTGTTGGTATCAATAAAGAAAACTTATAATAATCCTACTTAGTTTATCAATTTTTTTATCAAAATTTCAAAGTTAAATGGTAGAAGGAAGATAAGTCTTGGGTCCACTGTGATTCAGGGAAAGTTGAAAGTTTACTATATGCTGAAAGTTTGTTAAAAGACAGATTTAGAAGTGAAGAAAGAAAAAGAAAATAAAACTCAAGGTTTTATTTGTTTTGTTTTGCTTGTCTGATTAATTCCTTTATTTCTTTAAGCTGAAATGTATCTTAAACACATGTATCTTATGAGTTATAAAATTGTTTAATGTAATACAATCTGATTTTACTTCATTTCTCCCCCCGTGCCCTTTTCTGATGTTTCCTTTGGGCATTTGTTGTTGTAATTATCTAGAGCACTGTACAGCCCTGTGACGTCTGTGAGGATGCTGTAAATGAATGTCCCTGTCTCCCCAGTAAAATCACTAACCCATCCTTTATGTTGCTGTAGTAAACGGAGCATCAGGCATAGAATATATGAGAGGAAAAAGTAAAAGTGTTCAATTTATCTAGGTCTAAAATAAACCAAAAGCATAGAATAGAAAAAATAAATGTAATTTAATGAAGAAGTGTTTAAATGAGAAATGACTGGCAGGTTTTACTGACAGAGAAGTAGCTGTGCTCTCCATCAGTTAAAATTTAAGCCTACACTGCCAGTGATATTCTTAGACATAAAAGTCAAAAATGAAATATGTCATTTATGTGCCCACTTTCAGACACACAGAAATTGAGCTGATGCCAAATGTAACAATAACACTTAAGTTTAAGGGATCAGGATGACTTCATATGCTGAGAGTCTGCTGCTCAGACACAGCTCACAAGTTTTGTTTGACTTGAATATGTTTTTAAAAATACACAATCAATTAAAATGCAGGAGATTTCACATACAAACTCCAATTTCTGGGGTTTCTTGAATAATCTGATTAGCTGGCACACTGGGCCCAAGCTGAGTAGGGGTGCACACGTTCTAGCTTGCTACCCTCCTTGTTAATCTGTAATGACTCCCTGTCATGAGGTCGAGTCTTGGTTCACATAGAGCATTTTATTTCCTCTGCTGCTTTTCTTCTCCTTGGACAACCAAAAGTGGAACATTAAAGAGAGGGTTTTATATTCAAAGAAATTAGAGAAGGCACTTTATTGTGGAAATGAAGAATATTCTTACTTTTTAATATATGCAATATGTGTGCCCAGAAAATTCAAGATAGCATTTTCATAAATCCAGCCAAATTTCCTCATTTATTTTTTCTTTACTGGATTCTGTTAGCTTTTAATTTTGAGATATCTCATTTAAGAGGATGTGAGCAGGACTTTTGGTTCTGGTAAGAAGAATAAATAGCAATGCTAAACTTTAGAGTCTCTCATGCAAAGCAACCAGAACAACAATAAAAACTTAGTATTTGCAAAACTAAACATAATTTTATCATTTGATCCAGAAATTGTGTTTGTTGGTATTTACCAAGGAGTTAAAAACTTATTACCACACAGAAAACCTGCAGATGGATATTTATGGCAGCTTTATTCATAATTGTCAAAACTTAGAAGCAATCAAGATATCCTTCACTGGATGAATGGATAAGTAAACTATGTAACAGAAATATTCCATTCCGGACAATGGAATATTTTCTGCACTAAAAATAAATGTGCTATTAAGCCATGAAAAGACATGGAGGAACCTTAAATGCATATTACTAAGTGAAATAAAATAATCTGAGAAGACTACATAGTGTATGATCCCAGCTCTAAAAGGCAGTAATACTATGGAGACAGTAAAATGATCAGTGGTTACTAGTGGTTGAGGAAGCAAGGAAAGATTGAATAGGTGGAGCACAAAGGATTTTTAGGGCAGTGAAAATATTCTGTATGATGCTCTAATGACAAATTCAAGTTATACATTATCCAAACCCATAGAATATACAACCAACAAGAATGTAAACTATGGACTTCAGGTGATTATGATGTGTCAGTGTAGGTTCAACAATTGTAACAGATGTATAACTCTGGTGGGAGTCCATCAATAATAGGGGAGCCTATGCATGTATGGAGTCGGTGGAGTATCTGGAAAATCTCTTTATCTTTCTGTCAATTTTGATGTGAACCTAAAACTGCTCTAAAAAATTGTCTTTGGAAGAACAACAACAACAACAAACACTGAGTAAATTTTCAGTAGAATGAGAAGTCAGAGAAAACTCAGAACTCCATCCAAATACCACTGAGTGTTACCTAAAGCATTTGAGACCAAATAAACTATTTATGAAGCCTGTGCAAGTCATAATGGTTCTGTGGGAAAGAACAAGAAGGGTGAGGGGGCCTTGTAATGATAGATCTCAGAAATCTTCAGCAAATACTCACTTTCAGAGGGGAGATTCACCCTCACAGGGAAACCCTCTGAAAAAAACTGACATGGTAAAGGACTGGAGTCCCAGAAACATATTTTAGAGCTGGCAGGTATCAGAATTTGGCAGCAAAATATACCTTCAAAAAAGAATGCATCATCCAGGAAAGCTATCATCCCTAGATCCAGCACGCTAAGAAACTAGCGAGATGCAGGTTATGGAAAAGCCCTCTTAAACAATATCAGGTTCTATGAGGGCCAACAATACAGAAATACCATGCTTTATAACAGCCTATTGCTGTAGCCAAAGAAAATGGAGCCCTTAAACAAGAAACCTGAAAAACTACAAATATATTTGGAGAGAGAGAGAGAGATAGTCAATTTCCATTGAAGAAATAACATTTTCAAATCAATAACCAACCATTCCTTCCCCTGAAAGTTCTAACCTCACTTGGTTTCACAAGAAATACTATGAAATATTGAAAGAACACAAAGGGCCATTGAGAAGAGAAAATAAAGAAAATTTCTAAATTCTTACATTTCAAGCATAAGTTTTAAAACAATTTTTATTTTAACTTAAAAATTTTGGGGGGGGCACCTGGGTGGCTTAGTCGTTAAGCGTCTGCCTTCGGCTCAGGTCATGATCCCAGGGTCCTGGGATCGAGTCCCACATCGGGCTCCCTGCTCGGCAGGAAGCCTGCTTCTCGCTCTCCCACTCCCCCTGCTTGTGTTCCTGCTCTCGCTATCTCTCTCTCTGTCAAATAAATAAATAAAATCTTTAAAAAAAAAAAATTTTTTTAAAGACAGATGTATGCATAATATGGAAACAACCTACATGCCCACTGATGGATGAATGGATAAAAGAAAAACAGTTATATATACAATGGAATATTATTCATTCATAAAAAGAAGGAAATTCTGCCATTTGCAACAACATGGATAAACTTGGAGGACATTTGCTAGGTGAAATAAATCAGGTACAAAAAGAAACACTGCATGATCTCATTTATATGTAGAATATAAAATAGTCAAACTTGTAAAATCAGAGAGTAGAATGATGGTTGCAAGGTTGTGAGGAAAGGGGGAAATGAGATATTGGTCAAGGAGTACAAACTTTCAGTTATGCAAGATGAATAAGTTCTGGAGATCTAATGTACAACACTGTGAATATAGTTAACAATATTGTATTATATAGTGGATGCTAAGAGGACAAACCTGAAGTTTTCTTATATAGACAAAAAGAAGATGGTAAGTATAGGACATAATGGATATGTTAATTATCTTGATGTGGTGTCAAATCATAAATTGTACACCTTAAATACATATTATTTTAATTGTTACTTACAGTTCAATAAAGTTGTAAAAAATTAGTTATGAGTTTTGATGTAATAATGCATACTAAAATATCAGCAGAAATCCAGGAACACTTAAGAGCATAATATAATTTAGTGAGATTTATTATAGGACTAGATTGGTTCAATATTGGGTATATATTAATATAACTTGCATTATTTGGGAAGTACCAAAATATCATCTGAGTATTCCTGTAGATGCTGAAAATTCCTTTGATGAAATTCAAGTCCTCAGATTAATAAAAAAAAAAAAACCTAGGAAAAATTGAAAAAAAAAAACAGGAATAGCTAAAGTTTGCTTAGCATGAGAAAATGTATTACTCTCAACCCCAAAGCTGGTATTATTCATAATGGAAAGATACTAGAAACATTTCTACCAGGGTCAAGAATGAGAAAAAAATATATTACCACTATTATTTAAAATTTTTCTGTTGCCATTATCCAATAAAATTAAAAAGGAGAAATACAAGACATACCAACATTGAAAGCGGCTGACTAATATTTGCAGATGACTTGATTTTGCACCTGGAAAGCTTAAGAGAATCAAGTGAAAATAACTGATTATGGTAGTAGAACAAAATTAACATATACTAGTGGCTAATAATATAAAACATCAATAACTTTCATATACTTCAAAAACAACGACAAGCCAGAAGAAATATGATGGAGAAAATGTTCCATTTATTTTAGTAGTGAGCAAGATAAATTGGATGGAAAATAAATTTTGCAAGAAATGCTCTAATTCTACCTTAAAAATATAAATGTTCCTGAGGGACACAAAGAAAACTGTAAACAAATGGAAAAACTACCCATTTTCTTAGAAAAGAAGTCTCAATATCATCATCTTACTTATTCCTGCCATTATTTCACATATTTAATGTTGTGACACTTAAAAACGTCAACAGGATTTTATCGAAAATCACTAGTGTGCACTATTAACTGCTTCATTACCCACTTCAGATGCATGGGAGATTGCCCTTCTCAGGCCCATGCTAGAAGACCACCTGACTCATTATGAACCACGAAATAAGACAGGAAGTTGTGTTACTTCCAGCATAAGCCAGTGTAAAGCATATAGGTACTGCTGTTTCTCTTTTCTACTTTGTGGCAATCTTGGGAGAAAACTTTATGTTGAAATGGTCAATCTAAGATTGGAGCAATGTGTACTGTTGAGTGACATTGTTGAACAGAGTTATTTTGGGTGTTACCTGGACACGGCAGAATATGAGGGAGTAAAACCAAACCAAACCAAACAGAACATAATAACTTTTTTTCCTTAAGCCATTGAAAGTTGATAGTGTTTGTTCCTACTACTTAATCATATTATTCTGATTAATAATGGAGGAAAGTTGGTATCTGGAGTGACATTTTTACAGCGTAATAAAATATGTGGCACTGACTTAACTGTCAAAAACTATTTCAAATGTAATATTCAATATATAAGTGTCATATGGAGTCAACACTTTAAAAATACAGAAACGTCTAGATTAAAAGTGAAATCTGGTCATATGTCATTTATAAAACCAAAAAGATAAAAAATCGAAAGCATAAGATAAAGGTGTCTTGGCCAAATAGAAATAAAGAAGCCATTATTATTTCTATTTAACATGGTAATGATGGACCTATACAATGTTGGATGACAAAAATGAAATGAAAGATAGAAGATTTTCAAAGACCCTAAAATTTCTAAAGAAATCTTTTATCATGTACAATTATTATGGTTTTCATAAAAAGCACAGAGATCTTACAGACAAATTAATGTTATTAATAAGAGTGATTAATAAATTTTCTGAACATAATATAAATAATTTAAAAAGCAAAACTGCATTTTTATACATCATCAAAAATCATTTAAAATATATAAGATACCATTTAAAATAGTAATAATCATTATAAAATGTCTCAGAATAACTTCAACAATAGCTGTACAATAATGTTTATGGAGAACATTAAAAACTTTATTGAAAGACATTAAAAATAAATACTATATTGCAATATATAACATATTTATGAGAGAAAAAATATCCTAAGTATGGTAATTATCTTCATATTAATTCATAAATTTCTCACAATTCCAATACAAATTATTTTGCCAAAAATTAATTTGGCACATGGATTTCACCATTATACAGAAAGCAAATGACTAAGAGAAGCCAAGAAAATTTCATAGAACAATTTAGTGAGGTTTAACCTAACCAATATCAGGTTGTAATATGACACTCTAGTAACTAATAGTATCTTAGACAAAAACAGTTTTGTGACCTTTAGTTATTTATAATTAAAAACAATAAGATTCCAGCTCATATCATAAACAACAAACTTCAAAGAGTTAACAAAAATATATAAAAGAATATACCACTTTGGTAGGGAAGAGTTTTATAAACAAGATGCAAAAAACATACCATAAAAAATTGGTAATTTTAATTCATTAATTGGTATAAATTGGAGAGCAATTTGGCAATATTTAGCAAATTTGAAGATACACTCACCATATAACACAGTAACGTCCCCTCAAGTTATAGAACACAGAACATCTTTCACTTATTTATTTGTATAGGGAG
The DNA here is from genome assembly GCF_002201575.2 of Neomonachus schauinslandi. Classification (NCBI taxonomy): domain Eukaryota; kingdom Metazoa; phylum Chordata; class Mammalia; order Carnivora; family Phocidae; genus Neomonachus; species Neomonachus schauinslandi. The sequence goes on along the minus strand of NC_058409.1, from coordinate 80,116,222 downwards.
ACAGAGATAGGCAAGAATGTTTTTGTAGCAGTGTCTTTAAATAGGGAAAAGAAACAAAACAACTTAAATGTTCACCAGCAGGAGAATGGATTCTAAACTGTAGTTATGTATACAATGGATTTATACAGAGAAATAAAAATAAATTATTTATTGTTTACATAATAATGCAAGTTAATCTCAGGACTGTATCACTGAATAAAACAGTTGCATAATGTTACATATATGAGAATAGATTTTGTAAAAAAAAATTGGTATAAAACAGTAATATATGTTTTGTATACATATGCTTTTCAGAAAAAATGTAAAAAAGAAATAGATGGAAATGACAACATCCAAATTTTTGAAAATGGTTAAATATAATGAGAAGAGGTGGGGAATGGAGTTTTTAAGTGCAATATTCATGATTTCAACATTTTGTATAAGTTGGATTGGGGATACACAGGTTTCCTATACTAGTCTTTTTAGTCTTTAAGACTGTCTGATATATTTCATAATAATTTTTTTAAAAACAAAGTTTAATATTTAACAGTGATTAAATATGAAAGATACAACTAACCAATATAATAAAATTTTAAAAAGAAACTCTTAAGAATATATGTGTAAGATAAGCCTTAATTTTTAGGAAAAAAATTTTTTTAAATCATAGCATAAATATTAAAAGGTTATATTCTCAAATAACAATCTTAGATAATCCACATGCATTTTTACAGAAATAATTAATCATTTTAGGAGAAAACCCAGGGCTAATTATAAATTAAACCTACTTCTATAAAAGTAGATGAGAGGATAAATGGAATGTTAAATCTCAATTTGCAGATATTATGTATCTTTTGCCTTAAATTTCTAAAGTGAGGGAGCTAATGTTACAGAAGTTACATTTTTCAGAAAACTATTTTGTTAATGACTGGTAAGCTATGTAGCTTAAAGAATGTAATAATGACTCAAGAATATGAAATCAGTAGATGAGTGATTCAAGTTTTAATAACAGCCACTTACCTGTCCTTGAACTTAATTTGGCCAAGTCATTTTGACTTATGTTCCTGTCCTTTGCCTTTCTAGTAAGTATCAGAGCTACAATAGCTTGAAATACGAGCATATGTGAACTAGCCTTGTCAAGGTAACTTCTAAACATAATGAGGGTGCTTTGGCAAACCTTGGTAAGCATAGGTCATTTTGTCAAGCTATTCTGTTACAAGATCATGATGATACCTTTGGATTCAAACCATCATGCTTGAGCAGTTGCTGCCTAAAAGGAATTTACCTCTATTAAATGGACACAGGAAAGTTCTGCCTTCTTGACAAGAGGTTTCAAATGAAATACTATGTTTAGAATTGACTGGTCCTGGAGATCTCTGCTTTAAAATGCCACTTGGCTAAAAAGTATCTGATGCAACCTTTAATAATTTCCACCAGTAATAATTCTGAAGATTAGAAAAGATACAAAAATTAACAATCTATTTTCCAAATCAGGGAATTAGCTCTAAGGCTTCATAACCTACAATTATGGTATACACATGCTACCTATAAAACAGATGAAAATATAAAGGCAAAAAAATAGTTCATACATTTACTGTTCTTTATTTCCTAATTTAGAGGCTTAGTGTCAATAGTGTTGCAGATACATTCTGAGGTGGCCTGATCACCCCTGCCTCCTGGTGCTTATACTTGGTACCAGCAACAGAATATGCAAAAGTGATGGAATGTCATTCCCATGATCAAATTACCTTACATGAGAATTCATCTTGCTAGTAAACTCCCTTTAGAGACTCTCCTTGTTGGCTTGAAAAAATAAGCTCTCATTTTGGGAAAAACCCCCTTAGCAAAGAACTGTGGATAACCTATACAAGCTGAGAGTTTACCCTAGACAATAACCAGCAAGAAGGAGGTGCCCTCAGTTCTACAACTATAAGGAAAGAAATGCTGCCAGCAACACAAGTGAGCTTAGAAGTGGGTTCTTCCCCAATTAAGCCTTCAGATGAGAACACTACTTAGCCATTATCTGCATTGCTGTCTTCTGAGAGCTTAGGCAGAAAACATAGTTAAGCCATGCCCAGATTCCTGACCCATGGTGATTGTAAGGTAATAAATGTGTGTTGTTTTGAGCTGTTAAATTTGTGATAATTTATTTTGCAACAATAGATAACCAGAAAATTACACAGGCTTGATCATCTAAATGTTGGATAAATAGTCCCCACGAGTAGAGTACTACAGGCAGGACAGATAAGCAGCTGAAGAAGACCTATGGGAAAAGTTTTAATTAGCAATAATCGCGCCTCGGATAAACCTCATTGGCTACGATACTGCCACTGTGCAAAGCTTGAAGAAGATCTATGATAGCAGAATATGCCAGGGTATGAAGTTTTTTCAAGCATGTATAAGTTCAAATATCAGACCAAGGCACTGGAAGTAGATGAGCTCCCTGGGTTAACACAGTAGTAGTACTGTACTAGAGTACTGTACTAGAATACCAGAGAATTGCACTAGAATACTAGAGTACTACACTAGAGGCAGGTCATCATGTTGGATCTGTGTATCACCTTGTTCTCTAGTTATAATTAAGAGGAGAGAGCCAAAAGCACCTTATAGATTAGAGCAGGGGTTGGCAAACTATGCCTTGAAGCCCCCTGTTTGGCCCCCAACTGTTTTTGTAAATATAGTTTCACTGGAACACAGCCACACTCATTTATTTACATATTGTCTTTGGCTACAGTGATGGAGTTAAGTAGCTGTGGCAAGGACTGTATGGCCTGCAAAGCCTCAAATATTTACTTTGGGTTCCTTGCCAAAAACGTTTGCTGACCTCTGGGTTAAAACATTAAAGTGGAATCTTCCTATATAGGTATATAATTATTTATTTACTGGCAAATATTACATCAGAGTCTTATTTTTAAGTGTTAATGAATAAAAAAAAAAGAGTTCTGAAAACATTTTGTACTACATGGCATAGGAGTAGCTTTATGAAGGCACATGGACATAATGCATGCATGAAAATGACCTAAAGAAATATTCAGAATAAAAAGAAAATTCAGAAAAAAAGGTTTTCAAAATGCAATTAATCAAGTCTAGAACATAAGAAATTTTTCCAGAGATGAATAAATCAAGTTCTTTTTTCAGATGAAAAATTTCACAATGTTTCAATAGATTTAATAACAAGTAATACACATTTTGGTACCTGCTGAATTTTAAAATTGTTACACACACACACACACAGACACACACACACACAAGAGAAAACAATATGAAAAATACCAGGTTGAAAAACTTTGTTGAATATAAAAGAGTTACTAGTATGGCAATAGACTTTTCTCCAGCAATAAAAAATTAAAATAAAAAATAGAGAGCTTTGACATATAAAAGCTTGTATTCAATATTTTTATACCCAATGAACTTGATTTTTAGATATGTGACCCAAAAAAGTATATCCTCAAATATGCAGATGTTCAGAAACATAATTTACAAATTAGTTTTTAAATAATTACATAAATTATTGAAAAATAAAGTAAATTATGTGTATGAATTGAAAACTTATAACAGGAAACCAGCAACAAACATTAAAATAAACTGTCCATAGTTGAAGCTAAATAAATGTTTAAATTCAGATTAAAACTGCACTAAAAAATGTTTAAAATGGAAGATATGTAATTTAGAAATAATAATTAAATAATACTACTACCAGTTGTCTGATATCTAGAAAATACTAATAAGGACAGTGTGTTGAATGGCTGGGAGACTGTGAGGCTGTAATTAGATAGCATAGTACAGAAGGATACAATGGCATAAGAGAGGTTCAGGAGCTATTTTTAAGTAGGAAAAATAAGTAACATTGTATGTAAAATATTTATCTTATATGTTTTATTGTAAGGTATGAATTATCCATACTATCCATATCATGATCGGAAGGATATCTTCAATTATAGTCACTGTTATTTTTATGTATAAGAATTACAGGATATTTACATTCATTTTTAACTTTCTTTGTATTTCCTAAATTTATTATGGCCAACATATATATTTTTCAAAATAAAAAATATTACCAATATATTTGAAATTAATATATCAAAATATTTACTTTGGATACCAGTAGGATTAGAGATGAAATGTATTTTTAATTAAAGTCAGGATTGTTTTGGTTGACATTAAAAATTCGTTCTATAATTAGGTCAGAGCCCCATTATTGTCTTATAATAAAACTGACTGTATTAGAACATGGAATAAATTTTATTAGGTAATAAGGAATGTCAATGCTTAATAGCAAAACCTTTTTTCTAGTCCAAAAAATTGGGTTATGGATACACATAATTAAGAAACAACTGTTTAGACAGCACTGGCTGTCTTCTTTTTTTTTTTTTTTAACTTTTTTTTTATTATTATGTTATGTTAATCACCATACATTACATCATTAGTTTTTGATGTAGTGTTCCATGATTCATTGTTTGCATATAACACCCAGTGCTCCATACAGAACGTGCCCTCTTTAATACCCATCACCAGGCTAACCCATCCCCCCACCCCCCTCCCCTCTAGAACCCTCAGTTTGTTTCTCAGAGTCCATAGTCTCTCATGATTCGTCTCCCCCTCCGATTTCCCCCCCTTCATTTTTCCCTTCCTGATATCTTCTTCTTCTTTTTTTTTTTTTTTTTAACATATAATGTATTATTTGTTTCAGAGGTACAGGTCTGTGATTCAACAGTCTTACACAATTCACAGCGCTCACCACAGTACATACCCTCCGCAATGTCTATCACCACCCCATCCCTCCCACCCACCACCACTTCAGCAACCCTCAGTTTGTTTCCTGAGATTAAGAATTCCTCATATCAGTGAGATCATATGATACATGTCTTTCTCTGATTGACTTATTACGCTCAGCATAATACCCTCCAGTTCCATCCACGTTGTTGCAAATGGCAAGCTATCATTCCTTTTGATGGCTGCATAATATTCCATTGTATATACACACCACATCTTTATCCATTCATCTGTTGATGGACATCTTGGCACTTTCCACAGTTTGGCTATTGTGGACATTGCTGCTATAAACATTGGGGTGCATGAGCCCCTTCGGATCCCTACATTTGTATCTTTGGGGTGAATACCCAGTAGTGCAATTACTGGATCATATGGTAGCTCTATTTTCAACTTTTTGAGGAACCTCCATACTGTTTTCCAGAGTGGCTGCACCAGCTTGCATTCCACCAACAGTGTAGGAGGGTTCCCCTTTCTCTGCATCCCCGCCAACATCTGTCGTTTCCTGACTTGTTAATTTTAGCCATTCTGACTGGTGTGAGGTGGTATCTCATTGAGGTTTTGATTTGGATTTCCCTGATGCCAAGCGATGTGGAGCACTTTTTCATGTGTCTGTTGGCCATTTGGATGTCTTCTTTGGAAAAATGTCTGTTCATGTCTTCTGCCCATTTCTTGATTGGATTCTTTGTTCTTTGGGTGTTGAGTTTGAGAAGTTCTTTATAGATTTGGGATACTAGCCCTTTATCTGATATGTCATTTGCAAATCTTCTCCCATTCTGTCCGCTATCTTTTGGTTTTGTTGACTGTTTCCTTTGCTGTGCAAAAGCTTTTTATCTTGATGAAGTCCCAATAGTTCATTTTTGCCCTTGCTTCCCTTGCCTTTGGCGATGTTTCTAGGAAGAAGTTGCTGCGGCTGAGGTCGAAGAGGCTTCTGCCTGGGTTCTCCTTTAGGATTTTGATGGACTCCTGTCTCACATTTAGGTCTTTCAACCATTTGGAGTCTATTTTTGTGTGTGGTGTAAGGAAATGGTCCAGTTTCATTCTTCTGCATGTGGCTGTCCAATTTTCTCAACACCATTTGTCTTTTTTCCACTGGACATTCTTTCCTGCTTTGTCGAAGATGAGTTGACCATAGAGTTGAGGGTCCATTTCTGGGCTCTCTATTCTGTTCCATTGATCAGAATGTGTCTGTTTTTGTGCCAGTACAATACTGTCTTGATGATGACAGCTTTGTAATAGAGCTTGAAGTCCGGAATTGTGATGCCACCAGCTTTTCTTTTCTTTTTCAACATTCCTCTGGCTATTCTGGGTCTTTTCTGGTTCCATACCTGGCTGTCTTCTTTTAAGCTGTGATACTTTCCTCTAAATCAACCACCATTATGAAACAATGTGTTATTTTCATAAATGATATGTGGCTACCCATGTTTATTTATTTATTTATTTTTAAAGATTTTATTTATTTATTTGAGAGAGAGAGAATGAGAGAGAGCATATGAGAGGGGGGAGGGTCAGAGGGAGAAGCAGACTCCCTGCCAAGTAGGGAGCCCGATGCGGGACTCGATCCAGGGACTCCAGGATCATGACCTGAGCCGAAGGCAGTCACTTAACCAACTGAGCCACCCAGGCACCCTGACTACCCATGTTTATTAATGCCAGATTATAATAATTAAAATTCATTTCTAGTAAGAATTCTTATATGACAGGATATTTTATGTTTCCTGCTTAATATAAGCATAAAACACAACTATATATATGTATGTATATACATATGTATATATACAGTGTAGTGTGTGTGTGTGTAGGTACACACACATACTCAAGTGGTAAGACTTTTATTTCTCTGTGGCATCTGGAATTTTCATAATTGGGAAAGTAGGGTGGCTTGACCTCCAGGGAAGAGAGCTGAGGTGGAGGGAGTGAAAACCAACATGAGAGCAGAAGATAAAAAAAACACATGCAGCCAAATCAATTAGCCTGATCAGGAAAGGGGAAGAAGCAGGTTAGGTGCAGGTCTTCATAAGGAAAGAATTTTTATGTGGTGTTGGTTAGAAATGAGGATAGTACAGTTAGGATAATCAGGTGGGGCTGAAAAAGAAGACTGTGATTTACAAGGAGAGGCTTGGAGACAAAAGAGGTTTGGCAACATATTCATGGTCATTAAAGCAGCTGAGCTTCATAAATCTGGAGTCCTCCAGGATCATTATTCAGAGTTCCCCAGGTGTAAATTAGTTTGTGGACAAGAATATGCCACATGTAATTATTTGTTAATAGTTGACACATACACAGAAGGAATAAAACAGAATCAATGCAAAATATGTACTTATTTTTAAAAGGATTTGTTTATGAGAAAAAAAGTTATTTTCATGGAAATGAAATAGGGAAATTCAAAATCACAGCATTTACCATTCAAAATAAGATGTAAAATATCTCAGTTAATGTTTATAGCTCAAGTAGAATTATAATTAAATTAACTGAATATGGAGAAAATTCCTTTGTGACGCAGCTCAAGACTATAAAGTTTGTTAATAAATACGTCAAGTATCACATATATTGAGAAACTAGGTAGGTAATGGAAGTAAGATGGTTATTTATTTATTTATATAAATATATTTTATATTTACGTTTATTATTTTATATTTATATATTTATATTTATTTTATTTATATAAAATATATTTACATAAATATTTATATATATAATTATATATTTATATATATAAAACATCTATATATATAAATTGTAACTCCTGACAGTATATTCCATAATAATATTAACGCAAAGTGGAAAACTTGAAAGCAACTGACAAAAGTGACTTTTAAAAGGGAGAACACAGATAAAGTTGAAAGAAAGTAATGTAGAGTCCAGCTGCTAACACAAAGGAGGAAATAGAAACATTTCATACTTCTTGGGGCATCCTTCTACTCTAAGGTTTTCTGTATTTCAGTTGTTGATGTTCTCCTAATCCATTTAAGGTTTTATTTTTTGGCAAGGTAAGAACAGAAAAAGACTTCACTGTGCCACTATAAACAAAGTTTAAGTAATTATATCTCGAAAGCCTTCCAAAAAGGATTTCTCTTTTCTGGACTTTGAAACTGGGTGTTGGAGAAAGCTTCCTGGTGTGGTATTTCTCAGTTTTCATTTTCACTTTGGCTAAGAGGCCTATTTTTGCACTGCCTTTTTCTTATTTTGATAGATCCAAGTTTGTTTCATTTCTTGAGTAGCCGATCACCCTGAAATTATTGCAGGTGGCTGAGGATTTGGTTTTGTCTCATATTAGGCAGACTTCAATATATGGTACTTCCATTTGTGTAGCAGATTTTTACTGGCTTACTCTTGCTTACCCATTCTTTATGCATTCCCAGCTAGTTTATCATTTATTTGATATACTTTATAGATCCAATATATTTGAAATTAATGAGAGGTGTGTCTGGATTTGAGTTTGGTCTGAGTAATGCAAAGAAATAGGTTTCCAAAATTTAAATCAACTACCCCCCAAAAAAGTGTTTTTTTCATATTTAGGAGGTTGTCTTTTTTTTTTTTTAAATCCTGGTTGCATATATTGTTCAACAAATTCACTCTTAATTTCTAAGACTTTCGTCAAGCCAGAACTCTGAAATACATTCCCCATTTATCTTTGTCATTTCCTTATTTGTTTTTCCAAAGTTCACTCCCACTATCAAATCTTTTTGAGTTAATCTGATCAAAATTTGATAATTCTAATCCTTCCAGATTTACTTATCATCTATGTAAATAAATCATAGGCTTTTATTTGTGTGGAAAGATATTACTATGAACATTTTATCTTGGGTAAAGGAGAACTGATAAGGGCACATTCTTTGTTGTTAAAATTTGTTCTACTAATACAATTTTAGAAATAGGGAGTAGAGGGGCGCCTGGGTGGCTCAGTTGTTAAGCGTCTGCCTTTGGCTCAGGTCATGATCCCAGGGTCCTGGGATCAAGCCCCGCATCGGGCTCCCTGCTCCACGGGAAGCCTGCTTCTCCCTCTCCCACTCCCCCTGCCTGTGTTCCCCTCTCTCGCTGTGTCTCTCTCTGTCAAATAAATAAAATCTTAAAAAAAAAAAAAAAGAAATAGGGAGTAGATTCCTGTGTCTGTTGTGATTATGACAATTAAAAATAAGACCCTGATTCTGATAAAGCATTCTTGCAGGAGATGGACTGGTAAAAAGCATCATCCCTCTAATGATAGAAAGTAGAAATGTTCTACAAGAAGTATGCCTCTAGTCACAACCTGATGCTTAGGTAACCATCTGTAGTCTTTAGCTTATACCCTCCACTAATGTAAGTTACATTTATTAAATGATTAATAGAGCACTTCCTGAATGCTTTGCCTATATTAACTGTATTAATCCTCACAGCAACTCTATGAGGTAGGAACATTAATATACAAAGACAAGGAAACCGAAGCATAACAAAGATGAACAAAGGTCACAGAGATAGTGAGTGTGTAGCCATCATTTAAACTCAGGCAATGTGGCACCAAATACCTACCATATAGCATCTGAAACTGGGTTCTGATATCAATTAACCATGGTCCAAGAAAAGTCACTGCCATCTACCTCTTTCATTCTTAGAGAAACTGCTTAGTCTTTGAGGGTTCAATGATAGCTGGCCGAGGGGGTTAGTTTATCTACCCCTATTTCCTGTTTCGCTTTTAGAGCTGTGATAAATACACTTGCATTTTAAGATATGGGTTCTATGAATGTTAGCTTGATTTGCCCATATACATGGTTGGGTAGAACTCAGATAGTTTTTGTTTTTGTTTTTGTTTTCTGTATCCCAGTTTTTAAAAATAAACCCAGCGATCACATAATAGCACTACCACTTTTTCATTGGTTCACTTTATTTGTAGGTCTTAATTAATTTATTTTATTTATATAATAAACATATGTACCCTTGTATCCCAACTAGATAGTAAACTTTCTGTCTTCTATTATAACTGGGTACTATTACAAAGGTAATAATTTCTAATCCTTTATATCTATAAATAAGAAAAAAACTTAGGTCCTGAAGGCCTATATAACTTGTAGGTGGCCCATAGTTCCTCAGTGACCAAATCAGGATACTACTCAGCAGGGCACACTCTAGGCTAGTTCTCTTTTTACTATAAAACACAGATGCTGGCAGGGCACCTGAGTGGCTCAGTCATTAAGTGTCTGCCTTCGGCTCAGGTCATGATCCCACGAGCCCCGCACCAGGCTCCCTGCTCTGCGGGAAGCCTGCTTCTCCCTCTCCGACTCCTCCTGCTTGTGTTCCCTCTCTCACTGTCTCTTTCTCTCTGTCAAATAAATAAATAAAATCTTAAAAAAAAAATACAGATGCTGGCTTAAAAAAAAAAGATAAGCTTCACTTATTTAGGCAACATAATTTTGCTGTTCAGCTCAAGACAGAATTGATAAGAAATAAAATCATATTCAAAACAATTGGAATAAAAATTAATATGCTATATTAAAATGTATCTAGTATTAATATTGTCATCAGAGAAAATGTACTAATGACACAATTCGTGAAGCTTACGCTAGCAAGAGAGAACTCTGACTGGTCATCTGATCACATGCTTAGAATGTAGATAGAAAACTCAATACACATTTGTTCTACAGGTGACATTTGCTTGAACTATCTGCTCTGATCATTCACACAATGGCAAGGAAACTATTCATACATAATAACTAGAATGTGCTTTAGATTCAGACAAACCTTGATTAGAATGTCGGCCATTTCATGTAAAATTTGTGTAATCCTGGCCAAATTACTTAAATAAAGCCTTGATTTCTTAGTCTTTGAAATGGAGATAATATTGTACATGATAGCTGCTTTCAGTTAAATATATAAATTGCTTAACACTCTGATGCATAGCACATAATTTAATAAAAATATTTTATTACCTTTGTTGTTAGTATTAAGTGCTCAATAAACAAATGTATTGCAAATTTTTCTCAGGATTGTACTAGAGAATTTAAATCAACAGGCAAAGTACTTTTTCCTTCTAGTTGTATAGGTAGTCTTTTGAGGGAGATGGTTGTGAAGAAAGTGGAGTTAGTATAAAGAATCCTAAGTAAACAGCTAAAGCTAGAAATTTGAAATACTCTGGGGAGGTACAAGACTAGAAAATGTGTAAGCATTCATTCAAGGTGTTATGAAATAAGTGTATGTGGGAAAATATAAAATGTTACAAGAAAAACTGCTAACAAATAAGATTTCTAAAAACTTTCAAAATAAATGCTAAGAGAAGCTGTAAGCAGGATAATCAGATATGAAGGTAGATCACTTAGAATGGCTTTAGGTAGAAGTGATTTGTGAGCAAGATGTAAGCAAAGATGTGATGAGTAGAGTAGAATGGAATGGACTTTCCAAATGTAAGAAAGGGCTTTTGAGGACACTTAAAATTGTGAGCTGACAAATTCAAATTGAGCTGACAAATTTTTGGCTGACTATAAACATCTTTCTTTAACTAAAATGGAAACTCTTGACTAGGAGTTAGAAAATATAAGAGCAGGACCAATGGTTCAAAAAAAAATCTCCTATTTATTCCTCAATGACAGGAAATATTGGACAAACACACAGTAATAGGATCTGTAATGTCTTTTAATTTTTGGGCAGAGATCCCACTGATAAAAGTAGTAACTCAATCCCAACATTGCATTATTTAAAGATTTTATTTATTTATTTTAGAGACAGCATGAGCAAGAGAAGGGGCAGAGGGAAAGAGAGAAAGAGAATCCTAAACAGACTCCGTGCCCAGCGTGAAGCCTGACACAGAGCTCAATCTCATGACTCCAAGATCATGACATGAACCAAAATCAAGAATCAGATGCTCAACCAACCGAGCTACCCAGGCCACTGCCCAATATTGCATTATTTAAAAAATAATTTTATTTACGTGGAATATGTTATAGTCTTGAATCAGATTCAACATTCAGTTGTTAACTTTTGTGCTAGTAGTTGAGATGACTTTGGTGGTCAATGTTGGCTTCTTCTGTGCCTATGATGCTTACTTTTGTATGCCATAAATGATGGCTTTGGTTTTATGTTTTCTACCAAAGGTATATTATGTCTTAGCTTATAAATTTGTTAGGTGGTCCAATTCATAAGAATCAAAAGCAAGTCCTTGTTTGTACAACTCTAATTTCACTTATGAAATAACTTTATAATGACAAGTTATCTGTCATATAAGGTAAACATTTTAGAAACCCATAAACCATTGATTCACTGATGAGTATTTCCCAGTTAATCCCAAGAGGTAAAACATATGGAATGTCTTTTAAATTAATCAGAATATATAAGATAGAGAGTTACCTAATTAGGGATTTCTATAATTCCCCTATAAGGAATGTCTCTGATTGTTAGCCAGCACTGCTGTGAGCAGTGCTACCTTTTTTTTTTTTTTTTTTAATTTTTTTTTTTTTTAAGATTTTATTTATTTGCGAGAGAGACAATGAGAGACAGAGAGCATGAGAGGGAGGAAGGTCAGAGGGAGAAGCAGACTCCCTGCCGAGCAGGGAGCCCGATGCGGGACTCGATCCCGGGACTCCAGGATCATGACCTGAGCCGAAGGCAGTCGCTTAACCAACTGAGCCACCCAGGCGCCCGAGCAGTGCTACCTTTAACTACTAACATGCTCATGTGTTTGTCCCTGCCCCTGCAAGACATGGTTGAGCACAGGTCAGGCAGACTTCATCCTTCTCCTTCTTATTCCACAACCTAAATATGCATTGAACTTATTTCAAAGGCAATCATTTAGTAGAAATCTTAATTGGCACTACAGGCAGAAGTGGTCAGTGATCACATTGCATTGTATAGGCTGAGCAAACAATATTTTCTTTTGAAACAGAAAGGATGGAAATGTTTATCCAATGAAAATTTCTTTTAGAATTGCTTTGAGTTAAAATTATTTATGCCTACCATTATGTGTATTTATTAATGTACTTCATAGAATGGTGCAATTTGTAGATAAAGGCAATACAGTACTATGAATGGACTTTACAGTCAAACAGGCAAGTGTTCAAATCTTGCCTTTAAATGACATTTTCAATGCATGAATCTACATATTAATCTAGAATTATTTAAATGACCCAAACTGTTTTCCCCTCATCTGTAAAATGGAGACCTATAAGAATAACACTTTATTGAAAGTTTTCCATATTATAGTTACTGTCATTATTATTATTACTATTGTATATTCTACTTGTATCCCTCATTATTCCACAGCACCTTGTATATAGCTCTAGTTTAATTCTTATCGTATCGCTATGTCTATCTCTTCTCTCTGAAATACAGAACATAATGTAGGTGCATTCAGGTATTTGTTAAATGAATAATAAGATGTGAGATAATATAAATCTATCTATATATTATATATATATATATAAATCAAGTAGTGAATATATATAAATCAAGTAGTGAATATAGTCATTCTTACATTGACTATAAAGGTGCAAATACAAACAAAACTTTCTATATCAGAATATATATTTTTATTTAAAAGAACTCTAAAACTGGCAGGCTAACAACAAATAGTATTTAGATTTAGTACTGCCATATTGTTACATTTTAATTAACTATGTTTATGATCATATGTAAAATGATTCACTGTGCTATTTGATAACTTTAAGCATTTTAAAACATGATAGAAATTGCTTTTTTTTAAAAAAGTAGTCAATGCATATATGTACAGACAGCTGGATAAAGTACAGAGAAAAAGATCATTGAAGTTCTAAGAATGACTTGGATTCAAATCAAATTTTCTAACCTTGTCACATAATTGAATGAAGATGGAGTACAGAAGAAAAGCATAATAAGAAACAATAAGGGATGGTTGATGCAAGAACATGAATTGGGAAAAGGAAACAAAAATGGGAGGAAAAAATTAATAAGGGGATCAAGTATAGGTGGGACTGAGTTGAAGATGTGGGTAGTGAAATAGTAGGATAGTAAAGTAAGAGAAGATATGTTTTTTCTCATTTTATCCAGAACTATTGTAGGCAACTAGCCTTTGTAAAGAGACATACAAAATTCAAATCCAAGGGGATATAATTTTATGCTGCTTTTGTCCCTTCTTGGAAATTGACAGTGAGATACAAGAGAATGACATTTGGATTTTTTTGTGCTAAACTGTAGGTTTGGGAGTTGTTGGTTCTTTTGTTTTGGCAGAGATATTAGAGTCTTTGAATATGGCAAAAGAGGTCTAGAAATTGCATGAGAGTAAGAAAGAAACTGAAGGGAGAGGAAGAGATTCTAAGGTGGGGAGAGAATAGAGCCATATGTCCATGTAAACACCCTCATTGCACTAAAACATATATTATATACGTCTATACTTGTGTGAGTGAGGTTTGGGGGGAAACTCAGGAGATAGGAGCTGAGTTCCACATCTAGGATGATGTAGTAGAGTATCACACTAGCAAGGTAAGGACTGTGTGATGGTCCATAAATGATCAAATATAACCAGCAGTGATTATGAAAAACACTATTCCACCAAAGATGGGATAGACTTTCAGTCAATCACACTGAACAAATCTAAATAAAACTGGACACCAGAGTTGACATCCAGCTTAAAGGGACTGAAGACAGGTACACGTATTAAGACTTAAATGGTGTGCGTTAGCTGTTTCTAGAGATGAATCAGTCATTCAAACAAAGGAAAGCTGATTTCTTAAAAGAGTTAATCCTAATTTTGTTTCTCACCATTTGGTAGTAGTTACGAGTAACATAGTTAACCTCTAGAAATTTTTTAATCAGTTCATGTTGTCCAATCCCTTTTTGCTCAAGAACCCGGCTTTAGTCACTGCAAGAAGACAGTGAGGATGACCCACCCCTACCCTGTGCAATCTCAAGCAGACTCCTCACTGAGTGGAGCCCTATGGGGGCGGGGGGCGGGAGGGGGGGGGGCCTCAATCCCACAACCCTGAGATCACCACCTGAGCCAAAACCAAGAGTCAAGAGTCAGATGCTTAACCAACTGCACAACCCGGACACCCTCAGTGTACCTGATTTTGAAATTTCATGTGACCTTAGGTCTACAGATAGTATTTGGATACATTCTGTCCTAGATACGTTTACCTGCTTTTTGCTCTTAAAATAAATTGGATACAGTGGCAGGAAATTCTTCTATACATCAGTATTCATCCACTATGGACAAAACCTGAATGATAATAAAATCATTTTTCTAAAACCTTAACCTTTAAAATACTTTTCACTGACTGTCCAGAAATTCTCAAGTGATCTGATTTAAATGAAATCATGGTTAACATGTTTCCTTTTTTTTTTTTTTTAAGATTTTATTTATTTGACAGAGAGAGACACAGCGAGAGAGGGAACACAAGCAGGAGGAGTGGGAGAGGGAGAAGCAGGCTTCCCGCCGAGCAGGGAGCCCGATGCAGGGCTCGATCCCAGGACTCCAGGATCATGACCTGAGCCGAAGGCAGTCGCCCAACCAACTGAGCCACCCAGGCGCCCCGTGCTGTGATTTTTTTTTTTTTTAAAGATTTTATTTATTTATTTATTTGACAGAGAGAGAGACACAGCGAGAGAGGGAACACAAGCAGGGGGAGTGGGAGAGGGAGAAGCAGGCTTCCCGCCGAGCAGGGAGCCCAATGCAGGGCTCGATCCCAGGACCCTGGGATCATGACCTGAGCCGAAGGCAGACACTTAACGAATGAGCCACCCAGGCGCCCCAACATGTTTCCATTTTTAATAAGAAACATTTTATTGGAGTATATCATGTATACCAAAAATGCAGAGATCACAATTATCACTAAGTGACACTTCTCTCTCTGTCTCTCTGTCTCTGTCTCTGCCTGTCTCTCTCTCTCTCTCTCGATATATATATAATATCAGTATGTATCCGGTATATAAAATCATTCTCTCTTGCAGAATACAATAAAAAATATAACTTTGTATTTTCTACCATAAACAATTAAAATGTATTTGGTGTGGGAAATTAAGATTTTCCCTTGTCCCCTGATGAAACCTGGGACTCTGGTTGAGACTCTCCACAATTTTATCTTTCTGATTATTCTTTGATATTAAAATATCTTCAGTCATTTTTAATTGTAAATACAGTCTTAATTTAGCAGTTCTAATTTTACAGTCCCAGAAAATAATCAAAACTGTGAACTAGTTTTAGCATTTGAATTTCTCCCCTCCCCATGGCCAGGGACACAGTGGGGAGAGGGCTTCCCCGTTTTGTTCTGCATTTAGTATATTTAGTATGTCCTTTTCTATACTGCTCTATTAACTGCTTGGTTCTCACCTTAGCAGATCGTCAGGTTTAAGCTCAGGGTATCAGAAGTGGAGGGAAGGGTACAGTCTTCATGGCAGTGGGATATGTGATTTCTGACTTGGTCTTTCATGGTATTTCCTGGGTCCTTCAGAGGCCCCTCTCACCTGCCCACTCCTGCCACAACTCTGCATAGCTGTGATGCATCTCTTCCAGGTGAGTATTCTTCCTGCAGTCCTAGTTTTTCCTGCAATGCATGTCCCGCAGGACCTTCCAGGCAGTCTTCATGGGCAGGGTTTACAATGGTTCTAGACTCTCTTTCCCATACATTTTTAAGCCTGAGTTGGGAGGGCTTACTTCCCAAATATCCTGTTCCTTCCTCACTGCCTCAGGGAGTAGCCATGTCTTTCTTCTTGTTATCCCTTTAGCATGTTCCAGACAGCAGCTCAATGTGCTCTCTTAAATACCGGGAATGAATTTCAAGCTACCTGATGAACCTCTGTGGAGCTCCTGTGAATGGACTTGAGGTAATGGGCAGGGGACTGGGAATCACAGCATAAAAGAAACACTTTCCAAAAGAGAAAGCAAAACAAAACTGAACCCTGTCCACAAACTTTCTTTTTTATTCACCGGATCTGATTCTACCTTCTATCTCTGTCAGGAGTCCCAATAAGAAAGGCCTTTCTGCCATAAAACAATTCTCAAATGTTTATTTTGAAAGTTTTCATTTTGTTCTGTCATCTTACTTGCTTGAAACCTCTATTGTATCATGAGTCCTTGATATATTATTATGTTGGATAGGTATAAATGTGTATAATAGTTATAAGTAAGATTTTCATACCGTACCTATTCTTCAGTTCCCTAAATATATATTATGATCATTTCCCCCATGTTAATAAATACTCTTCTTTCATAAAATTTTAATGGCTGTAGATTATTCCTTTCTATGAATGTACCATATATTTTATATGAAGTATTTCCTACTTTGGACAAACTGCCTATGATTATTTCTCCCCAATTTTTACTACTGTTAACAAAGTACTACTAACAAACTTGTCACGGAAACATTCATATTTATTTCCTTAGGATAAATTCTTAGAAAGAACTGCTGAGTCAAGTGTATGCACATTTGAGTTTTAGTATATATTGCCAAATTGTCCTCTGGAAAGTTTGTCTCAGCAGCACTGTATAAAAGTTCCTGTTTAATTTACACTTGGCAATAATGCACATGTAATTTCTTTAGTCTTTCTCAGTTGATGAATAAAAATTAAATCTCACTGAGAATTCATTTTTATTACTAGTGTGTTTGAAACTATGTATGTGTATATATACATGTATTAGACACTTTTATTTGATAGAAAATTGCTCATTTCTTTATCCATTTTTATTAGCACATTCATTTTTTATTTATTTCTGTTTAAATATTAAGGACATCAAAACCTTGGCTTTCCATATCAGTCAGAACCCAATCAAAAATTAGAAACCACACTGGCTATTTCAAACAGAGAGAATTTAATACCTGAAATAGGGTATAAAGTTTTGGAACCTGTGAAGGAACCAAAAGGAGAGGGGAATGTTAGAGGAATTAAAAGGATGATAGGATGTTACCCTGAGATGAGAAAGGCACTAATGCCCCTGAGCAGGAGCCATGAGCCTGCACCTGCTGCTGCTTGGTTGTAGGTACAGCTGTAGCAGCTTCTGTTCCAAAGTGGCACTGAGACCGCTGGGAAGAAACCTTCAGAGAGGGCATTCTTATTTGGGCTGGTGCTTCCGTGGCTGCTAGAGGCCATGATTATCTCCCTGCTACTATCACTAGTGCCAAGGCCCACCAACTGCTGCCACTTTCAGAGCCAGACAATGAACATGCACTTTCCTTCTCCCTACCTTTTAATATCTGTTCTCTTTCACTGACAAAAGTTAATAAAAAACCAGCTAGTTACGGAGTCTGGGGAAATGAGTTTAAAGTATCTAGCTACAGAGGCACAAAGCAGCATATAGAAGGCAAGGACCAATGTGGGACCAAGAGACAAATGACAAATAATTTGTATAATGTTTATAAATTATATTTTTCCAGGCTGTCATTCACTTATCTTTTTGTATTATAATGTCTTGTGAAGACGCAGCCCGGATGGCTCAGTCGTTAAGCGTCTGCCTTCAGCTCAGGTCATGATCTCAGGGTCCTTGGATCGAGCCCCGCATCAGGCTCTCTGCTCCACGGAAAGCCTGCTTCTCCCTCTCCCACTCCCCCTGCTTGTGTTCCCTCTCTCACTGTGTCTCTGTCAAATAAATAAATAAAATCTTTAAAAAAAATTTTTTTAATCATTTTCTTCTGTTTTCTACCATTGATATTTTGATTAAATATATTCTACGTGTAATTATATAGGCAAGTATAAATATATATATATATCTTCCCTAGTATAAGATTTAAATATATTTACAAATTTACATTTAAATTTTAATCCTTCTGAGTATTTGTATATTCCTTCTTTTTGTCTTCCTTCCATTTTATTATTTTTTTCTATAAGTGGTAAACTAATTGTTTAAGCATTCCTTATTCAATAATTAAATCTTTCTCCAACAATTATAAATTCTACCTCCAGAGAATTGTGTAATCTGCTGGCTCTAATTTCTCTCTTACAATTCTTTTACCACCCTCGAATCAAGCTTTGGCTGATTTTTCAGGGCCATTAATTTTTTTATCATGAACACTAACCCTATTTACCTTACTAAATCCAAATTTCAATTCTCAGTTCTCCTCTTACCTGCTGCAACACCATTGTTTGAAACACTGATTACTCCTTTTTCCTTTCTCTTAGCTCACCAGCTGTGCTTTCTCAGGCTCCTTGACTTGTTTCTTAGAGTTCAGCTCTTAGACCTCTTCTTTTCTGTTTCTACATTTACTTCCTTGATGATTTTGTCCAGTCTTTGGTTTAAATACATCTACATAGAGGTTTATATTTCCATTCCAGAATCTTTCCCTGTGTTTCAAAATTACATATTCATATACCTATTTGATATCATCATTTGTGTATCTAAGGAACATCTCCAGTCTAATAAAATAAAACCAAAATACCTTATCTTTGGTCCTAAATAGGCTTTTCCTATAATCCTTCTAATCTTAATAAATAATAATTACATTGGGTTACTTAAGACTAATGTCTTGGATTCATCTTAGCTTCTCTAGTCCTCTGAGAGCCCACATCTAGTCAATGATAATATACCATCAATTTTCTACTCAAAATTTACCAAAATTCGCCACTTCCACTGCTACCATCCTAGTCAAAGCCACCAGCACCTTTTATTTGGATTATTTCAAAGGCCTCTTAATTGGTCTCCCTGACTTCATTATTTTCCCTCTACATTCAATCCTCAGCACAATAACCAAATCACTGCTTTTAATATACAGATGGAACCATGTACTGCCTTGTTCATAGCCATCTAAAAGTAGTTCATTCCGAGGAAATCTCTAGAAACCTTATGATACTCCTCAAGAACATTCACTGTGTCACCGCCCTGGTCTCACAGCCTAAAGTACTGGCTTTCTCTTCTTTTGTTTTAGTCACACTGGTCCACTTGCTTGTCTTCAAACCTGCCAAGCAGAGTCATTTCAGGGACTTTCACTTTCCTTCTGTATGGAATGATCTTTCCCCCTACATTCCTACTGCTCACTCCTTCATCTTTCTCAGTTTTTCTCAAATTTTGCACCTTTTTGACCATTCTATTTAAAATTGCCACCCCAGAGCTGGCACTCCATATTCCCCTTGCTGTTTATTATCCTTCATTGCACTTAACAACACCTGAAATACATCATATTTTACTAATTTGTTTATTGTCTGCCTATTCAACTAGAAAGTAAGTTTAATGAGGGCTTTTTGTGAGGGCGTGGGGGTGAGGGAGATATATTTTGTTCATTGCTTTATTTTCATTGCTAGAATGGTGCCTGGCACTTACACAATTCTTAATAAATATTTGTTTAATTAATGATTTAAAAGCTTGATATAAAATTGTAGTTGTGTTTCTAGACTATGTTCTACAAAGTGATTTACTTGTCCAAATTTGTACCAGTGCTATGTTCTAGAAATGATTACATCTCTATAGTAAACTTCAAAGTTTGGCACTTCAAATATCCTTTAAAAAAAAAAGTCTTTATTTTAGAATAATTTTAGATTTACAAAACAATTGTAAAGATAGTGCACAGGGTTCCTAACACCCTACGCCCAATTTACCTGGTTATTAACAGCTTATGTTAGTATATTACCTTTGTTACAGTTAATGAATTATTCTTTATATACTATTATTAATTGAAGTCTACACTTTATTCAGATACTTTACTTTTTATCTGATGTCTTTTTACTCTTTAATGTCTTTTTTTTTTTAATCCAAGAATCCCTCCAGGATACCACATTACATTTAGTCCTGTTGTCTCCTTGGGCTCTTCTTGGCTATAAAAGTTACACAGACTTTTTTACTTTTGATGACTGCAGTGGACTGAATGTTTATGTCCCTGCAGAATTCATACGTTGAAATCCTTACCCCCAATGTGTTAGTAATAGGAGGTGGGACCTACCGGAGGTGATTAGGCCATGAGAGTACAGCCCTCATGAATGAGATTAGTGCCCTCATGAAAGAGACCTGAGAGAGAGCCCTCACCCCTTCTGCTTCTGAAAAGGTAGCAGTCTATGAACCAGGGCATGGGCTCTACCAAATACCAGATCTAATGGCATCTTGATCTTGTACTTCCCAGCCTCCAGAACTGTGAGAAATTTCTGTTGTTTATATATTATCTGGTTACAGTATTTTTGTTACAGCAGCCAGGAGGGACTAAGACAACAAACTTGACAGTTTTGAGGAGTACTAGTCAGATATACTTCGTAGACTTCATCGTTACTGAAATTTTTATCATTTTTTTTCAAGATTAAACTATGATTATAGGTTTTTGGAAGGAATGACACAGAGGAAAAGTGCCCTTTTCAAAGTATCGTATCAAGGGAACAAACTATCAACATGACTTACCACTGTTAATCTTGATCACCTGGCTCAGGTAGTGTTTGTCAGGTTTCTCCAATGTAAAGAAACTTTTTTTCCTCTTTCCATACTATATCCTTTGGAATGAAGTCACTCTATGCAGTTCACATTTAAGAAGTAGAGAGGCTCATTCCATTTATTTGAGGGTGGAGTATATATATAAATAGCTTGAAATTCTTCTGCATGGGAAATTTGCTTATTCTCTCCCATTTATTTATTCAATCATTTATTTATATAAAGATGAGTATATGAATATTTATTTTATACTATTTTTATTTTGTTGCTCAAATTGTAGTTAGGGCCATCGGGAGCTCTTCTATTGGTTCCTGCTTCCTTTTGCTATATGACATGTACGTGTTTTTATTCATTTTTTTTTTTCTGAGCAGTAGTTTTCTGACACTGAAAGATGTCCTAGGCTCATCTTGTATATTCCTGCCATAGTCCTGGAACAGTCATTTATCCAAGGGAACCCTACTTCCTTTAATCCAATAATGGTTTTTAAAACCAAGATCTGGGCACTTGGACTCAAATATCACTTATTCATTCATCAATCTTTTCTTGTGTACTTCTGCCTAAACATCCCAGATGGATGTTAACATTATTACTTCAATTTAAAAAAAAATCTATTAAAGTTTTCATTATAATTGCCTATAATATGTATATATTGATTTGACTTACATTAATGTATTTATAATACTGAGTAATTTCCTTCAGGACTAAATTTGACTCTATTTACTAAAGTCTTTTTTGTTGTCCTTCAGAAAGTTTTCTTTCATATTCACTCTGATTTTTCCTGTTAAGTTTGCTCTCATTTTAAAAAATTGTATTGCTACTGTGAATGAGTTATTTTGTTCCATTTATGTAACTGGTCATTGTTATTATATTTATTTCATAAATGAAACTTTGCTAAGCTTATATATTCTAGTAGCCTTTCAGGTTATTCTTTGAATAAAGAATGATTATGTTGTAAATTATTTTAGCTTTAATCTCCTGCTTTCTAATACTTACAGTTATCATTTCTTGATAGTGATAAAACTTCCAAGAAATATTCACTGTAATAGTGAGATTCTTTTCTTCTTATTTGTGTTTCAATTTTACTAAAAAGAAGATACTAAAATGAAAGCATACTCTGATTAGGTAATAGAATTTTGTCAGTCTGTGGCAAAAAAATAGGACTTATGCAGTGATGGACCCTTCAGATGTAATTCTGATAATATGTTAGCAATTTTAAGAAATCACCTAGAAGAGGAAATGTCAAAATGCCATAAGACCTACTTCAGGTAAATTGATATCACAAAAACTTTATCACAGTCATTACAATTCTAAACCACACACCAGTTTTCATCAGGATGTTACTAATATAACTATACAATTCTTTATATTTAAAACTATGTATAATCATTAGGTTTATACCTTTCTCTTTAATATATAAGGGTACCTCTTCATTCCATGTGGATATCCTAAAATATAGTAATAAAGCTAATACAAGGTATCAAACAAGTTTACCACAGATTTAAAATGGAATCATATCATTTTTTATATTTTTTTCCTAAAAATATAATAAAGTGCACACCTGCTTGCAAAAATTTTAAATTTGTTTTCCTTTACTTTGACTATTAGTAGGTAAATTTCAAAAAAGATTACTATTTTGTTTTTATTTTAAAAATGCATTTGTATTCTTCATTTGTTTGTTTTTCCTTAAAACAGAGGCAATTAAAGGCCTGATGATCCTAGAGATTATTATGGAAGATGACTATTTTTTTCCAGAGATATTATAGTTCCTAATGGTTTAACATGCAGAAAAATGGATAGTATCAATAATGTACACTGGAATGAAACTACTAGTTATTGTTGACTCGCTCATTACAAAACTAAATAATAATCCTTGGTTTGTAATTATCACTGACAAAAGGAGGATTTACCAATAAGATTAGCTTATGCTTAATGGAAATGTTGAATCTTGGGAGAAGAATCTGGGAGTGGAAAGGATTTTTTTTTTCAGTTGTTCATTTTTTTGACAATACAGACTTATCAAAATTAAGTGCTACTACATTTGACAAAGTACAACATCCATTCATGATTAAAAAAAAAAACTCAAAAAAGTAGGTTTAGAGGGAACATACCTCAACATAATAAAGACCACCTGTGAAATACTCACAGTTAGTATTAATCTCAATGTAGAAAAAACCGTGATCTTTTTCTTGTTTCCAGAAACAAGACAGGGATATCCACTCTCACCACTGTTATTTAAAATAATACTGGAAGGCCTAGCCACAGCAATCGGACAACAAAAAGAAATAAAAGGCATCCAAATCAGCAAGAAAGAAATAAAACTTTCATGATTTGCAGATGACATGATACTCTATATAGAAAACCCTAAAGACACTGCCAAAAAACTGTTAGAACTGATACACAAATTCAGTAAAATCAAAGGATACAAAATCAACATGCAGAAATCTGTGGCATTTCTATACACCAGTAATGAAGCAGCAGAAAGAAAAATTAAGGAATTTTTTTTTAAAGAATTTATTTATTTGAGAGAGAGAGAGAGAGAGAGCATGAGTGGGGGGAGGGGCAAAGGGGAGGGAGAAACAGACTCCCCACCGAGCAGGGAGCCTGATGTGGGGCTCAATCCCAGGTCCCCGGGATCAAGACCTGAGCCACAGGCAGACACTTAACCCACTGAGCCACCCAGGTACCCTGAGAAATTAAGGAATTAATCCCATTTACAACTGCACCCAAAACAATAGGATACCTAGGAATAAACCTAACCAAAGAGTTGAAAGACCTAAATTTGAGACCTGAAACCAAAAAAATCCTAGAGGAGAAACAGACAGTAACCTCTTTAACACTGGCCATAGCAACTTCTTAATAGATAAAGTCTCCAGAGGCAAGGGAAACAAAAGCAATAATGAACTATTGGAACTTCAAGATAAAAAGCTTTTGCACAGTGCAGGAAACAATCAACAAAATTAAAAGGCAACTTTCGGAATGAGAAAAGATATTTGCAAATGACTTTCTGATAAAGGGTTAGTATCCAAAATCTATAAAGAATTTATAGAACTCAACACCCCAAAAACGATAAATTCAATTGCAAAATGGGCAGACAACATGAATAGACATTTTTTCCAAAGAAGACACCCAGATGGCCGACATGTGAAAAGATGCTCAACATCACTCATCATCAGAAAAATGCAAATCAAAACTACAATGAGGTATTACCTCACACCTGTCAGAATGGCTAAAATCAACAACACAAGAAAACAACAGGTATTGATGAGGATATGGTAAAAGGGGAACCCTCTTGCATTTTTGGTGGGAATGCAAACTAGCGCAGCCACTCTGGAAAACAGTATGAAATTTCCTCAAAATGATCCAGGAATTGAACGACTAGGTATTTACCCAAAGAATACAAAAATACTAACCTAAAGGAATACATGCCCCCTAATGTTTATAGCAACATTATCCATAATAGCCAAATTATGGAAATAGCACAAGTTTCCACTGACTGATGAATGGATAAAGAAGTAGTGTGTATGTATATATATAGATAGATAATATATATATTTATATATACACATGTACACACACACAAACACACATTGGAATATTACTCAGCCATTAAAAAGGAATAAAACAAGATGAAATCAGAGAGGAGACAAACCATAAGAGACTCTTAATCATAGGAAACAAACTGAAGGTTGCTGGAGGGGAGGTGGGTGGGGGGATGGGGTAACGGGGTGATGGACATTAAGGAGGCCACATGATGTAATGAGCACTGGGTGTTATATAAGACTGATGAATCACTGATGAATCACTCTACCTCTGAAGCTAATAATATACTATATGTTAAATTAATTGAATTTAAATAAAAAAGAATGAAATCTTGCCATTTGCAATGATATGAATAGAACTAGAGTATTGTGCTAAGCAAAATAGGTCAGTCAGAGAAAGACAAACACCATATGATTTCACTCATATGTGGAATTTAAGAAACAAAACAAACAAGCAAAGGGAAAGAAAAAAGAGAGAGAGGCAAACCAAGAAACAGACTCTTAATTATAGAGAACAAACATGGTTACCAGGAGAGATGGGTGGAGGGATGAGGGAAACAGGTGAAGGGGATTAAGAGTTCACTTGCTGTGATGAGCACCAGGTGATGTATGGAAGTGTTGAATTACTTTACTGTGTACACATGAAACTAATATTATACTGTACGTTAACTAGAATTTAAATTTAAAAAATTAAAATAAAAAAATTAAGTGCTTCTTAATTCTACAATCCTTGAATAAACTTCAAAAGCTCATCTACTCTTAATGTAACAAAGACTATTTTAAAGCTTGTATATACACTGTGATATATTCAATAGGAAGGTTTATAAGTAATATTAGTACTAAAAAGTATATGTAGTCAAAAGAATATGCTTGAGACTCCATCATTTCTACATTTCTTCAAAAATTTAAAACTCATCATTATGGTAACAATTCCCCATCAACCTAAGGATTATCAGGAGCCAAGATATATTCAGGGAGAAGTTTATTTCTTTATGGACTCAGTAACTCTGTCACCTCTCCAAAAATTATCCATTGCATTTTTGTCTGAAGCTAGTGTGTCATTGGGGGATTTGTTCAGGTTGTCTTAATCTCTCCAGGCAATGAAGGGAAGATGTGAGTAATGAAAAAGTTATGCTGTAAACCAGAGGTTGGCAAACTTTCTGTAAAGAGCCAGAATATAAATATTTTAGGCTTTGTAGGCCATACCATCTGTCACAAGTACTGAACTCAGCCGTTGTAGCATGAAAGAAGGCACAGACACTACATAAAGAATAACTGTAGTTATCTTCACCAAAACATTATTTTTCAGTTCTGAAATCTGAATTTCATATAATTCTCATGGGTCATGAAATATTATTCTGCTTCTGAGTTTTTTAAACCTTTTAAAAATGTAAAAACCATTCTCAGCTTACAGGCTATACATAAACATAAGGCAATATGAATGTTTTCTTTGCCATTTGTTTCCATTGACCACTGTTTGTAGACCACTGATAAAAATCCATGAACACTGTTTCTGAGAATAGAATTTACCCAATAATTGAGCAACTGATGGTAACAGACCATCATGTCTTTCAAGGGATACTTTAAATCTGGTTCTGTGGAAATGTCACCATATTGATCTTCCAAAATGTTTTCTGACTTTACTTGGAAATAATTTTAGAGACTGTTGCCCAGAAGCCTTCCTGATAACAAACAGTTAACACATTATTTTGTATCTTACATGTGCTGGTACCATTGTGCTGGTAAGGAAAGAAACCCTAATGTGTAACAAGGATATCTCTCCTTTTTTTTTTTTTCCCCCTGCACTAGGGATCAATTTTCTACCTTGGAAGGTACAAAGAGATTTTCCTTGAGCAGATGAGGTAAATATATATAAATTTCAGTAAAAAAGAAGGTATAATATAGTTCAAAGAGACAAGTCCAAGCATGTCCTCCCTTTCTCTGCCTAAATTGTATGTCATTCAAGCTTTACCTCAAGAGCAGTATGAGGTAAGCTGGAAGAAGACTAGTTTCGGGAAGCGAGGGAGCTGCATGAAAGCATCAGGGCACATCAACTTTGAGGTAGGTATCAGTATGATAGAGGAAGAAGAGGTAGAAAGGCACACTGAATTTAAAACTTTTGCATATCGATTCCTTAAAAATATTCTAGATGAAAACAATCTTCTATACACAGTTGACCCTTGAACAACATGGGCTTGAACTGTGCAGGTCCACTCAGACATGGATTTTTTAACAGCACAGTACTGTAAATATGTTTTCGCTTAGAATTTTCTTTGTAAGATTTTCTTTACTCTAGCTTACTTTATCGTAAGAATACATATAAGATACAAATAAGATACGAAATACATGTAAGATACAAAATATGTGTTAACTGTTTGTTATCAGGAAGGCTTCTGGGCAACAGTAAGCTAATAGTAGTTAACTTTGGGGGAGTCAAAAGTTATGTGCAGATTTTCACCTACATGGGGGGTCAATGCCCCAAACCCCTGCACTCAAGGGTCAACTGTATAGTTAAAGTAAAACATTTAAGACAGAATGAAATCTACTGATGGTCAGTCTTCCCTTTTGGTCTTTGAGTAATGCATGATTTGAAAGCTTAAACCTAAAAAGAAAAGTGAGTTACTTATTTCAGCTGGAAAACAAAACAAAACAAAACAGAATGATGAGTAGAAACACAAAATTTATTTTGAATAACTTAAAAGTTATTAAAAGTTTTCTATGCATATGATGTACTGATCCAAAGCACTGATAAGGGCCTCTGGTAATTGAAAATTGTTATCCGGCATTGGTCATTGTGAAGGAGGAAAGATTTAGATATTGGCAAGAGATTAAGCTGTTATTTTTATTATATCTCAGATTTACAGCATTAAATGTACATCCTGAATATTCAGGTACAATGCATGCAGTATAATCAAATAAAATATGAACTATTTCCCATTGGTTAAAGAATTATTTTTCAGATTTGATATGGTTTTTACTTGTTTAACATATGCCTGGGCCTTATGTTGAGTATTTTGAATGTATTTGAATAATATGTATTTTACTGTGTATATACATTGAATAAAATCAATAACATGTCTAAAATGTATAGTGCCATGAAAAATCCATGACTCAGTATAATTGACCTGAAAATAGTAATACCACATTTATCTCCCAAGCTGGTCAGCAGAGGACAGGATGAAAATGTCTATGGAAATGTTTTAATCAGTGTGCATTCTCCACCCAAAATTGTGGTTGGATAAAGTCCAGAATGTGTTTCTTTGTCTTCCTCATATTTATCAATGCTGAACTAGAATAAAAGAGCAAAAAATTGACTTGTCATAAATGGAAAACCTTAAGATTAACTATTTTTGTCATTCTGAGGTTTTTCTAAGACCTCACATTTGGCTACAGAAAAGCAAGGTGGTTTACATCTTTTCAAGACACAATGCAGTACGTTGTTCATTGGAACAGTTGGCCTGCCAAAATTCCTTGGCAAGGGAAGCCTCTGGCCAGCTTACTGTGATATAATAAATGATCTGACCAGATTGTCAATGAATTGAGATCTGAAGTTAGAGCCGCTTTGGGGATGGAGAAATTAGTTATTTCTCTTCAACTCTTGCCCCTACAAATATGAAAACTCTGAAAAGTGTACCACAAATCTCTGGAGAATTAATACTGTAACAAGTAGTGGTGTGTTTTTCATTTGTCTAATATTATGAATCACTTATTTATTTACAAGGGAATTTTCATTATTAAACATTTATTATGTCTGATTTTAAATAGAATACACATTCATTTGGATAATATGGCAAAGTTTAAAGAAAAAAATAACAGCCATCAATAATTTCACTACCCACACATATCTACTGTTAAAATTTGATAAATTAATGGCTGTTTTTTCCTCTGCATTTGTAGATTATATGTTGTGTGTGTTACTTTGTATTTTACTTTTAATAGCTTTGTATTATAGCATAAGCAATTTGCCAAGACATAAAAAACATCCTCATAAATAGTATTTAAATATTTCTAAGTATTCAATCATAACAATTTTTGGTAATTAAATGTACCTATATACCAATATCTTCACACTTCAATATAAATTGTTTTAATATCTAGATTTGCTCACAAACATTGCTTTAGTTTTCCACATTTATATTCTAAGATAAAATAAACCATAATCCTGATATATATGTTAGGTTGTTGTCATTTTTAATTTTTGTAGTTGCTGCCCTGGTAAATTTATTTTTAAAAAGTTTAGAACTCTGTATCAGGAATAAACTTTAATGATCTCTGCTGAGAATCTGCATTGAACCAACAGGGGCTCAGCCAACATATGAGGCATCTAGTTTGTTTTGTGCTCTTTATGACATCTGTTTGGTGTGGACTTCCTCTGCCTGAGTATGGTTGTTTCATATACTCTCTTCAGTGGAATGCTCTTCAGTTCTACTCTGTCTTGGGCAAGAAAAGTTATTTAGATAAATTAAACTGTATAAATGTCCAGTAATTTTTGGATGGTATTCTGTAAAGATGTGATATGAGCTAACCACTCCTTCTTCTACTGCTCTCATACTGTCTTCAATCATATGCTATGTTTTTATCTCCAGTCCCTAGTTCTCAGTTCTCCATAATTTTCAAACATCTCTACTAGAACTCTAATCTAGGACAAACATAAATATATTAATTCATGCAACAAAAATTTAATAAATACCTAAAAAAGACTCTGAAATTTGTAGACAATGAGAATACAGCAGTGCACATGACTTCAAAACCACTTCTCTCATGGAGCTGTTAACATGTAAGGAGGGAAGGGAAAAGACACTGGATCAACAAAAATATAAGCTGAAAAAAACAGTGTCAAGCGTCAAGTGTCAAGTACTATACTGTTAATTAAAACGTGGAGAACTGATAAAGTTGACAAGATTGTATGTTCACAGAAGGCACCAGTGATAAGGTGACTTTTAGTCTGAGATCTCAGTATCATAGAGGAGGCAGCCTTGTGAAGACCAAAAGGACCAGCCTTTCAGATAGAAGAAACAGCTGGTGCAAATTTTTTAAGGTAGGGAGTAGCCTGCTATGTTCAAGGAGCATAAAGAAGGTTTGTATGATTGAAGCTTGGTAAATTAGGGAACAAATATGGAAAATAGATAATAGAGGAAAAAGAGGGATCAGATATGATATGAATATATAAGCTACACTGAGAATTTAGATTTCATTCCATTTGAAGAATCCACTGGAAGGTTTTAGACCAATCATATGATATGAGAGCTAGCAATACAATTTTGTTTTCTTCATTATGGATGGCTTATAAGAACTTAAGAGTAGAGACAGGGGATTAAAAGGTACAAACTTCCAGTTATAAAATCAGTCACGAGGATGAAAAGTACAGCATAGGGAATATAGTCAATAATACTGCAATAACTTTACATGGTGACACATGATAACTACCTTTCTCATGATAAGCATTTCATATTGTACAAAATCATCAAATCACTATGTTGTACACAGAAAACTAATATGCCAACTATACTTTAACTAAAAATTTTTGAAAAATTATACAAAGCACACACAAAGAGTACACACAGGGAGACTACTTACTGGTTGCAGTACACAACAAACACAAAAAAAAGAGGATGGAGGGTGGCTTAGACTTGTGTTGCAATAGTGGAGATGGAGACAAAAGGACAGATATGAGACATGTATTTGAAGACAGAAGATGAATTAATGGATTCCTTCTAGAAGGAGGACATTTTTTTGGCCAAAAATATTGGTGATTTGTGTGCTTTTTTATGGAATGGAAAAGACTGAGGGTAGAGCAGGTTTGGAGAGATAAATCAAAGAGTCTGTTTTGGACATTCTAACTTCTAGATGTTAATATGCTATCCAAATGGAGATGTTGAGGCAGCTTAATATATAACTCTGGAAAATTGAGGACAGTTAAGTATAGGAAATATTGGAAATAAATACTTTGGAATTATCTTCTGATAAATAACATCTGAGTACATGAAGTAAGATATGTTATATTGCAATCAAACCTAGTTCAAAATGTTCCCCTAACCCCCAGTTTGTGTTTGGTTTGTTCAGTATTCACACAGACAACACATCCAACTCCTTATCTTCAGATATTTGGCCTTTTCAATACCAGTGATCTTTACCTTACTCTACTTTGTCACTTATTCTCACAACTTCATCCTGAACCTTGGCCCAGGCATGACTCATCATTTCAAAACTCTTACACTTCTGACCTTCCTCCATTACTACCAAGAAAGATCCCAGCTTAATCTCAAATCTACTCTCTGGTCTCCTATGAAATGCCAGCTAAATACTATTGCCACAAAAACACTTCAACGTATGTTTAAAGTTTCTCTCTCCTGTGTTTCAGAGATATTTTTTAATGGATCATTTAGGATTCTTGTGGCTATAAGTAACAACAAAAAAAACACCTTGAAATAAAATGTCATAAATGAAAATTGTTAAAATTTTAATCATTATTACCCTGGAGGGAGGAGCCTCTTGGAATTGGTTCAACAGCCCACTGACACCACAGTCAACACTCTTAAAATTCTTTTGCACTTTGTCCATGGCTACAGAGAACAGCTCCATCTCCTAGCTTTGCATTAACATTCAAGTCAAGAGGATGTGGGGGAGGAAAAAAGGCTGCACCAGCTATCCTTGTCCTCTTTGAATCCTAAAACAGAAGCTTTCTCTCCATCTCTACTCTTTTTAGCATTAGAAAATTATTTCCCTCCTATTTTTGAAAGCAAATACCTCCACAGTAGTTCTTGATTCCATCCTCTCCACTATCATTTTTCTCCATCATCATTCCTCTCCTCTTCCTCTGCCACCATTAAGTTTCAAACCTCTATTTCTCTACTCACATTTCCTCTAAATTTAGCCCAATGCATACAGCCAGGTGTCTTATAATAAAAATGCCTTTCCGCTGACCTTCTATCCTTCATAACTATAATCACTGTCTCTGACTCATGCTCCATTCAATTGTCAGCTGACTGTGGTCTTTTCTCTCCCTCACCATTTCAAAAACCCTGTCCTTTCAAAGGTCCCTGATGACCTCTATAACCTCAAGGGCAAGATCTTGTTTTATAGCCTTCAACTAATTCAACCCTGTTAATCCTTCTTAGAAGTATTTACTTAAAAGTGTTTTCAATTCCATATAAATATTGTCTCTCAAGTCTCGGAATGCTTTGGAACTATTCACTGATGGCCTTCTTTGCAGGTCTCTCTCTGGCATATCAGTATACTCCCAAATTGTGAATTTGGTTTACTGGTATTCATTTCCTCTGAATACCTGCCAAATGTGATCTGAACCACTGTCATCATTTCCACAAAATATAAAAGGGAGCTGACTGAACACTGGCATTTCCATTCAATAATTTTCCTGATGGCTTATATGACACTTATCTGCATAACACCTTATTTAAATGTGCCACCACCAAATTCATCATGTCCAAAATTAATGAAAGGTATTTCCATTCTTTGCCTCTATATTCCTCTGGTCACCCCCAAAAAGAAAATTGGCAAGCATACTGGTTACCTGATTACAGTGCAACCCACAATGCTATCTACCATCAGTATGAATCCTAAATATTTCTTCTCAATTATTGATACCTACCACATCCACTTTAAATTCAGGCTTCATTCAGTGCTTACCTGTACTATTTCAGTAACGCCCTCATAAGGAAGGTCATGTGGCTTCAACCCATCCCTCACACTAAAACAAAACTATCTACCACTTCTATAGCTGAAAATACTTCCACTGTCCTCTATCACTCATATAATACTTCAGTGTTCCCCATTATTCATAGGATAATGCATAAGAGGCATTTCGTGGCACTGAAGAATATCTCTGCTCTAGTCCTTCTCTGAAACCTGATCCTTATGTGACTATAAAGCCTCATCTCTCTTCACTGCTTTTTTCATGCTTTATATGTTGGTAAAACCAGAGTGTGTAGAGGTCCTGGAACACACTGCAATGCCGTACAACTCTTATCCCTCCTCTCACTTCTCTGTCCTCTGAGACTATCCTTCCTAGCTTGCTGTCTTGATCCGTTTAATTAATGCTGATTCTTGAAAATTTAGTTTGGTACTACTTCTTTCAGATACTTTGTATCTGGCTATTATTTCTCCAAACTTTTAGCTTTCTCCAATTTCTGTATCACCCTCCCTCCAGAAATATCAAAGTAATTTCTCCCAAATGCTATGATCTTTTCACTTCTAGACTTTTGCATAAACTCTTCAGTCTGATATGTCCTCTCCTACCCCTTTACCTCACCCTCTTAGCTTCCAACAGCTATCCTCTAGCACATTTCTATCTTTACCATAGATATTACTTCCTCCCACAAGTCTTCCTGAGCATCAAAGTGTTGATTTGATCCCTTTAATGTGGTATCATAGCATGATAACAATATCAAACACGTAGTATTTAACACGTGCCAAACATTCTTCTAAATACTTTGCATATATTAGAGTATTTAATAATCATAATAATGCTGTAAGTTAAGCATGGTTATCATCCACATTTTAGAGACGAGGAAAATGAGGTAATGGGACATTAATTAATTTATCCCATGTTGAACATTAGCAAGTGAAAGACACAGACTTTGTACCTAGGCAAGCTGTCTTTGCTCATGCTATACTATAATTCTGCATGCATTTCTATCATACATATTATTTGCTTACTTGCTATTATCATTCACCAGCATATAAACTCTATGAAAGCTTACTCATTATTAAATCCCTACCATCTATCCAAAAGCGTTTGAACATATTTGATGCTCAAAAAAATTTTGATAAATGACAGAGACATATGTTTTTCTCTTCCATGTTCCCATAGCACTGTGGGACTATCTATGCTTTTGCTGAATCTGTGCCATTATTTACTTATAGCCCTCTTGGCCTTATTGAATTGTAAACCCCTCTAGGACAGAAAACTTTACTTATCCATCAATGTGTCCCAAGTGAAGCACAGGTGCTCAATAAA
The DNA here is from genome assembly GCF_002201575.2 of Neomonachus schauinslandi. Lineage (NCBI taxonomy): Eukaryota > Metazoa > Chordata > Mammalia > Carnivora > Phocidae > Neomonachus > Neomonachus schauinslandi. The sequence goes on along the minus strand of NC_058409.1, from coordinate 80,082,687 downwards.
TGTTTGTTGAACAAATCTGTAAATAATACCAGTGGAAGAAACGCATTTAAGTTTTTTTGGATAGATCTCAAAAGTCCCCATCTATCTGTACATCTATGTGGCTGTAGGAAAATACTCATTATATAATACTCATGTTAATCATCTATTTTTGAGACCTCTTTCTATTCTATTGTAAATGAGAATGATTCTGAAATAAATCTTTCTCCCCTAGAATCCTAAAACGTTTATGAATGTTTTATTCTCTTCAACTATTACATGACTATCCAAAAACACAGCAAAATACATTTTAATAGTCCTGTGTTCAATACTAGAGTGCCACAAGGAGTTAAAAGAAGCAGAAGATATATTTCTTGCCCGCAAGGGCAATGTAATACAGAAGTTAGCTCCAGGATAAATAAATCTCTGCAAACATAAATGATAGAGACATGCATATGCTCCTATTGACATGGCAAGATACACACAGGTGCAAGGATATCTGGAAGTGAGTGGACCCAGGTGGATTTAGTTTGACAAGTTTTCTAAGAATTGAATCAAGTGGAAACTTGAAGGAGGGTGATGTGGTTTTATGCATTTAAGAAAGGTGTGTGACCCAGAAAGGGCAGTGAAAACATACTGTAACTGCTCATGGAGAATAATTTGAAATATTTTCATTTTTTTAAGTATTTATAACAAGTCATAAGGTTGTATATAATAGCTTGACCTCCTACTCAGCAATGAACTCATAAAAGTCTGCTCTCTTTGACATATAGTCCAGGCATGGGCTTAATTTTTATTTTTTATTGCCCCACTGTGCTTGTATTTCCACATATCCTCAGCAGAATCCCACATATCTTTCTACTTCTACTCCTTGAGATTTCTTCCCTTTTCTTTTATCCTTTCTTATTTTAACAGTATTTTTTTGGCTTTTTATTCCATGGAGAGCAACTTCAGGAACTTTCAGCAATCACCTCCTGCATTTCCAGTATCTTATTAGTTCATCTCACTTAAAAACCTTCTTAAAGCAAGGAAGTAGGTCTCAATGCTTTGCATCATAAGTATTTTGACATGTAATATTAAATTAAATGAGTATGGATATTTTATAAATGTGAAATATATATTTTCACATAACTGGACTAATTTTAAGTGCCCATCATATAGCATAATATGTGTTACATGCTAGAAAGAATAATTTGAATGAGAAAAGATGATTAATTTCAGAATATGGTAGCTATTTTTATTTTTATTTTTTAAATTTTTTTTTTAAAGATTTTATTTATTGATTTGAGAGAGAGGATGAGAGGAGAGAGAGAGCACATGAGAGGGGGGAGGGTCAGAGGGAGAAGCAGACTCCCTGCTGAGCAGGGAGCCCGATGCGGGACTCGATCCCGGGACTCCAGGATCATGACCTGAGCCGAAGGCAGTCGCTTAACCAACTGAGCCACCCAGGCACCCTATGGTAGCTATTTTTAACAGAATTTTTTATTTGACTTTCCCAAGGGCCATTATGAACTTGATTTGAATAAACCAAAATTTTCCCTAAAGAAACCCCAATTTCCTACTTTGTTGAGAACTTTCATTTACATAGTCTTCTCATAGAGCATTATCTTCAACCTGAGTGTGATGGTGAAGTGGCATTGCCTAACATTAACAATATTCTTTTACTGGTGTTGAAACATTAAAACCTTATCTCTAGTGCATGCCTTTACAAATAGCAGTCCATAAGAAATGGAATAAAGTCTACAGACACAGCCTGCAGGTATAAAACAAGAGGAAGAAGAGCCCCCCCTGTTGTGCTTTCACCTGGCCTTTCTTTGCATACACTTGGTGTTATAACATCTAATCTGGATTTTATTCCTTCCCTTTGTCAGAAGAGGATCAAATCTGGATTCATTCTCTGGTACACTGCTTATCAGGAAAAGACAGAATTATATAAAATAATCCAAGCATCATTCTTCTCCTTTCTGGGAAAGGAAATTCCAGCTGCAACTCTCATTTGATTTATTTTGATTTTCTTATTCTTAACCATCATTTTCTTGTTTTCTATGCAGAAACCGTACAGTGGAATAGGAACAATAGTATATATGTGCAGCTAGCATTGGGAGAGTATTTCTTCCATTTGTTCCTGGGAGAGAGACATTTTACTGCTCAACCAGAATGTGAAGTGAAGAATGAGATTTATCTGCAGCTATATTGCTACACTAGTTAATATGGGGGGAAGAAAGGAAGAAATGTTGACCCTCTGTATAAATAATAAGTAATAACATAAAAGCTAACATTTATTGAATGTGCCAAATGTCATTTTAACTAGAGGCTTTACTTGTGTTATCTCTTTATATGTGACAGATACTCCATCAAGTGGTCCTCATCTATGCTTCCCAGAAAAAGAAACTGAGGCTTCATGGGGCACCTGGGTGGCTCAGTCATTGGGCATCTGCCTTCAGCTCAGGTCATGGTCCCAGGGTCCTGGGATCAAGCCCCACATCGGGCTCCCTGCTCAGCGGGAAGCCTGCTTCTTCCTCTCCCCCTCCCCGTGCTTGTGTTCCCTCTCTCGCAGTCTCTCTCTCTGTCAAATAGGTAAAATCTTTAAAAAAAAGAAAGAAAGAAACTGAAGCTTTGTAAGTTTCAGGCACTTTCCCAGTAACCCTCAGCTATTGAGGAGGAGAGCTAGATTTGAGCTTATGTCCATCTGGCTCCATAATGAGTAGTCCTAAATAGCATGCTACATCATTCCATATTTAATACCCCAAATCTCAAAAGAACTTTACTATTAAGCATTGTTTAAATTATGTGTTCTACTAAGTTCTCTATAATTACAGTTAAAGTGAAATTTAATAACTTTGAAACATAATTTAAGGATGAAACACAACAAATGGAATAAGCTGTATCCTAGGATGTTTCATGTTCAAATGGATTTTTTAACTTGTAAAAAAATTTTATATACTTTTTACTGAAATTTCTTGTAATACATCTCCACGAGTCTCCTCAATAGTCTCCTCAACAAATCTCATTATTCCACTTTGGGTCTCTCCTTGGCTTATCTGTAATTATTCTCTCTTTATTCTTTTAATCTGTCATTTTTGTCCATCCTCTCTCCATCATCTAAAACTGTATTTAAATATTTTGGCTTCTTATGGTATTCTTCCCAGGGGAGGGTTTATTTCCTTTTTCATGTTTTTGAAGGGTTTTAGAAGGGTGAAAGAAATACATATTTGCTCAGCCTAATATCTTGAAACAGAGGCTTTATGTATTTAACTTTTTAAATGATAATAATTAAATAATTATTACAGGTATATTGGATGCTTAATATCAGTATTGAATGATTCAATAACTTAATTCCACTCTTTATTTTTATTTTTGGGTTTCTGTATTTTCTCACTCAAAAAGGAAAATTAAATTTCATTACATTAACTAAACTAATTTCCCCCTCTGCCTCAGGCCTCTTTGCAGTATTTATGATTGGGTAGAATATATATTACAATCAACAGGGGTGGTAATACAAATATGATACAAATACTATTAAAAATTACTTAAAATATTCTTGAAAAGAACAGTGTATGACTACAGGAATTTGTAACTTATATGGATTTAGGTGAAGACTGATTTTTATAGTAAGATTGAACAATCTGAATGATAGCTTAATAGATCCACGTTAGGACTAATTTCATGATTAATTTAAAAATATTAGTGGGGGCGCCTGGATGGCTCAATCAGTTAAATGTCCAACTCTTCATTTTGGCTCGGGTCATGATATCAGCATTGTGAGATCAAGCCCCACATCAGGCTGGGTGGGTAGCCTCCTTAAGATTCTCTCTCTCTCTCTCTCTCTCTCTCTCTCTCTATCATCTCCTTCTGCCCCTCCCCCACCCTATCTTTCCCTCTCTAAAAAAAAAAAAATTAGTGGGACTAATTCTTATATAATTTCACATAATTGATGGCCAAGTAAATCTATTATCAACTGCTTTTCAGTCATTAACGTCATATACCTCTACTTAGGCACTGCTATTTTCTATTATATTTTCTGAGATTTGAAATATTCCTGCGTCTGAGGATGGCTATATAAATGTAGCATGTCTGTGTCCTATGAGTAGGTACACCATTTCTATGTTTTTGTGTTACAGTTTATTTTTATTTGGCGTGAACTTTTCAAAATTATTTATTTTTATTTAAATTCCAGTTAGTTAACATACACTGTTATATTGGTTTCAGGTGTACAATATAGTGATTCAACAGTTCCATACATCACCCAAGGCTCATGAAAAGTGTGCTCCTTAATGCCCATCACCTATTTCACCTCCCCTCTGGTAACCATCAGTTTGTTCTCAAAGTTAAAAGTCTGTTTCTTGGCTTGTCTCTCTTTTTCTCCCTTGTTCATTTGTTTTATTTCTTAAATTCCACACATGAGTGAAATCATATGATATTTATCTTTCTCTGAAAGATAATAAACTGACTTATTTCACTTGGCATTATACTTTTTAGCTCCATCTATGTTGTTGCTCTATGGTCAGTTTGTATATGAATTAAATCATGGTCCAGGTCCACTGAGATACTCTCAGACCTCTGCAGTTACCATCACGGCCCTTAGGAGTGCTCCTTTCTCTTGTACCACTCTCAAATAAAAGTGCAAAAATGACTTTTCCTTAATTTTCCTTCATATAAATAAGGTTATAAGTTTTAATAAGAATTCCTGGAAAGGATCAAGCAAACAGACATACCTACAACCGGCTACTATTTGTAGTCAGAGATGTTTGCAGAGTTTTCAGACAGTACACTATTCTTGTGAGTGGTTCACCATCTTGATGTAGAAAATTAATTTGCTAAAGATTAATGAAGAGTGAAACTCCTTCCCTCCTCAACACCTGCTCTTCCTTCTTACTAGACAAGTAGAAGGGTAGAAATGGGATATAGATCACTCAAACCGGTCACTATTTTATTTACTTTTTTCTAAATTGTAGCTTTATGTAACTGATATTGACAATTTGCTTATTTAATTTCCTCTAAGCATTTGGAGTCTCTGAAGTCTGTATGAGACCTCTGCAGACCTCTTCACCACATAATATCCTCATTTGAGAGATCCTACTTGGACACAACCTCATTCACTCTCGCTTAGCTCTTCCCCATGGGGCACATGCTGCTGGGATTTCCTCGCCCAGCAAATTCTTCTATGGAGCACAGGCAGGAGAGCTCAAACAAAGCTACTTTTCCAGGTGCCCCCTTCAACCATGGCAAGCCCATACACATCTTTCTCCTGTTCTTGAAACAGCCATCTCCCTTTGCTCTCATATGAAAAAGGGACAGTTCAGCAAGTGCACATTTATGTAGATGTCAAGGAGAGAAGGGAATAATGTGCTGGATTCCCCTTCTTCCTACTAGTGCCCTTGTCTCTCTCTTCCCTTGACAACCTCTTCTCACAAACACCTGTCTAAGGGACAAGCCCAAAGACCCATTCCCTTTCTTGGTCTGTTGAAGAGTGGTAGTAGATTAATGGCTGCACGACCAATTTGACATCCTCTAAGCCTTAGTAAAGAAGGCTAGGCTCAGATGTTTAGGGGTTACAAGCAGAGGTTCTCAGCACCTATTATTTTCTGGTTTTAATACAATCCTGAAAAACTTTAACATCATAAATACGTCTGATCACTCTCCAAATATTTAACTGGGTCTCTGATAGTCTCCTCATATTACAATTACTGTCATGTTTCCATCCTGCTCATTTTCAGCCTTTAATGGATCAATTTTCTGTAGCGTAAGGTCAGTGACTTGATGTATGTTATTCCTACTCAGCCATAATTTTTTGAGATTTTACTATGATTTTCTTTTTCACAGGTGCTCTATTATTGCCTTTCCTGTGACATTTAGTGTTTAAGAAAAAGAACATTAAGTAAAATATCTTTCTTTCTTTGTGCAGCATATATTTCCCGAAATAAAAAAATTATGCATCACCTTGCAAATAATGCCTTCATTATGTTTTTATTTTTTCTAAAAATATTATTAAGTTTGTGAGATTCCCTATCTAAATTCTATTTCAATATGATTTTTCACAATGCGATTTACAAATGGAGAACTGTCCAACTAATCATTTTCAAAGCATTGTAATCTCAAACTAACTTTGAAAAGAGATATGCTCAAATTAAGAGAGAAAGAAAATTTTCACAGAGAAAGGTGGGCTATGTAAAATCATGTGAAATTTTTATCATAGTTTTATGGCATATTATCTTTTTAGTAAAATATTTTAAATAAAATGGCTAGAACATAATATAGTAAAAGAGAGCAATTTGTGTGAGAGACCATACATTATCACATGGGAAAAATAGTATGTAATACACTTCACATACAATATAGGTATGTGGTGTTTTCTTAGAATTGCTGAAGCAACAGAGTTCTAACTTTGTTTTACTTCGTGTTTGATTCAGCTGAGCTATCAATGTGTGTTCTCTCTCTTAACACTGTAAGGTTTTGTTTTTGCTCACTAATCATTACACTTCCCACTTGGTAGAATTTGAATCAATAGAGTTTCTTCTCTATACGGATTTAAAAAGTGAATCTTGATTTCAATAAATGCTTTGTAGAACCAAGGATTTCTAGGGCATGCCTATGTTAAATACAGGGCAACTTTACAATTGATCCTCATTCTTGTAAAGCTTAGACGTTATTGAGAAAGCATTAAAGATAGACAACTCATAATTAAAAGATGCTCTTCTAATGAAAATAACTACTATGGAGTCTTTAAGAAAAACTCAATTGAGTATCCATTCAGTCATTATGACAGTACAGGTTTATATATATATAAATCATATATAATTATATTTAATTTTAGCATATTATTTTTCTTTCTTGGACTTGCTACATATAGTCAAATAAGAAAAAAGTGTGAAAATTTGAAGAATCTGAAAAATCATGTTGACTTACGAGTACTTGGCGTTTTGTGTCCTAACTCTGAGATTCTGTTATCTTTACCTAAGAAACTGAGTATTACATGTGGATTATGAAAAAATACAATACAATATGATTTATTGTATCTTTTAAAGTTAGTGATAATAATAATAAAATATAAGTTGTACATGAATAACCTTATGAATAATATTTCATATCCACCATTGATTTCATCTTTATATTATTAATATTGCTAATGATAGCTATCATTTTCCAAGTATTTACTCAGTTTTAGACAATTTGTAGAGAAAAACTTAGGACATTTCTTTTTAGGAAATTTTTAGGAAAAAGCCATAATAACCATGAGACACAGATACTCTATTTTATATTGTTACTGCACTTTTACAAAGTAGTACAATTGAGATTCTAAATGACATTTTACTGACTCTGCCCAATATACTATATATTTCCTATCACTGTTTCTGAGAAGAAGGCAAGATAATACCACCAGCCAATCAGCAGGTGAGACTCCATGGTTAGGAAGATCTCACAGACTTTGGATAAATAATCTAACTTAGTTCAAGCTACACTTATTTTGCCCTTATACCAATACTGCCTTTCTTTAGTTATGCAGATGGTAGATGTGAGGTTAAATATTATTCAGACTGAAAACCCCAAATACTTTATGGCATAAGAAAACTATATAAATAATAACAGAAGACAAATATATCTACTTGCAAATGTGCAGAATTTCGAAAGGAAGTCAAGTCATATGGGAAGAACTATATTCATTCACCCCATCATTTGTTAAATAAATTGTGATAAACAATAACATCTAGAGTAGTTGCACTCTTCATTTTTTTAATTCATTTTCCTTTTCTCATATTCTAAGGAATACCACCTTAGAACCACAAAAGTTTTTTCTTTAACTTTTTAGAAAATCTCTTTACAGTATAAACATCAACTACTAATGCAGCGGCTTTGAAAGAACTTTGGACAACCAAACAAAACCCACTTACATCCCACTTGCTCTTAATGGCTTATAATATAGTATAATGATACTGTGTTCATTTTCTTTCTTTTCCACTTCATTATACAACAACTCCATTCTTTTTTACACAATAAGAAACATAATACTATACTCTGCCTTTTTCCCTTTAGAAGGCTAGTAGAATATAAATGTTATCATCATCATGAAAAGAATTGTCTTAAGAAAAAAAAATCTTTTACATCTTCTGTGACAACAATGAAAAAAAAAATCAATGAAGTTACAACCATTAAAGAGAATTTTCCCTGCTACTTCTGGTTCTTGTTAGAAGGAGTAAAGACACACCCCTTAGCACAATTTAGAATGCATTCTGATATTCTTTACTTAAAAACATATATCTTGCTTTCCCCACTGATCTTTCATATTGTGCAATAAGAAGATAGAGCACACTGCATTCAGCCTGATGTCAAGAGCCTGAAACCAGGACGGCAGAGATATGAAACTATTAAGATATAAAACATGTAATCTTAACAATATTCTTTACTTGAATGCATTCTTGCAGGGATTTTCCAATATATCTGCCTTCACGCATTGAGCTTCACAGGACTAGTAGTATGGAGTGGAAAGAGTTATGGGCCAAGAGTTTGAAATCTTGGGTCAAGTTCAAGCTTAGCCATACATTCGTTCAAAACTTTTTGAGGGGAATAACTGTGAATGACCTCGTTTAATTCCCATTTCCTGACGTAGATTTTGGCATAAGGACTAAATAAATATTTGTTGATTGAATAAACACATGAGCTCAGACAAATTGTTAATGTTCTCTGAGTCACAGAGTCCTTGCTTGAAAAATGGAAATAATAACATCTGAACTGTGATGGCAATAAGAAACTATATGTCTGTTTGATTTGTATGTATATGTACATGAAAATATTCTGTAGTTTGTGTAAGCTATAAAGTACATGCAAATGTAAAAGTATTATTTTTTATTAATACTAGAATCCTTGTTGAAAACACTGAGTGACGAAAATGAGCATTTTATGATACTATGATAGACATCAGAGAGCTGTAAATCTAAAGTAAAGTTCATAAATACAAAGTGAGAATGTTACTGTGCTTCTAGTTTGTGATAAACCTTCCTGACTTAAATAGTACACATCTGTTCCCTGAGAGGCAACTTGAATACTATTTAATGCTGTCAGTTGGATATTCAAGAAAAGAATTTAATGTTTTACATGTCAGAGATGTTCCTCTCATAGTGCATTACCATTAAATATTGGCATCAATCAGAAATTCAGTTAAAAGTTTAAATTTGGATATTTTTAAAGTTAAAAAACTCACAGTGATTGGTAGAGGCAAGTCAAAAACAGTCCATCTGTGGTGCAGGCAATCCATGAGGTACATTGTCTGTAGAGAATTTAGAAACAATAATAAAGTTTGACTGAAGTTAGTATACTTTTTATTAACACCATACCTTAAGTCAATGATAAAATTTTCCCTCCAGAAAAAATTCTGTGTTGTTCGAAGTTCTAATCAATTGCTACAGTTACTATTGAGTTTTAATAATATATATGTAAGCTTCAAATTAGCACATTTGTGTTACTTATCCTCTAGTAAACATTGTATTCTACATGGAATTTAATTTAACTCTCAGTTTACAGCTGGGCTTGATAACATGCATTTGTTTCGAGAATGAGTTCATAAAGATTTGGAATCATTTGAGATCTCCCTAAGCACAGTTCAAGCCTAACTTTAAACAACAGAGTAGAAATAAATAATTACAGTCCAGTGATTATAAAATGGCAGAACAAACTTGAATTGATCATCTGGATTTTAAGTCTGAGTTTAAAATACTGGAAGCTATTAGAATTGGTCCTGGGACGCCTGGGTGGCTCAGTTGGTTAAGTGACAGACTCTTGATTTAGGCTCAGGTCATGATCTCATGGTCATGGAATCAAGCCTAGTGGGATCTGCACTCAGCTGGGTGTCTGCTTAAGGATTCTCATTTTCTCTCTCTCTCTCAAGTAAATAAATAAATCTTAAAAAAAAAAAAAAGAATTGATCCTAAAGAAACAACAATGTAAAGTAATACTGCACTTTCTGGAATTTATTGTAAAACAGGATTTTTATCATTATATTGCCAAACTCTTCCTTATATTTTGGATATTTTTTAAATGATGTATATCCACTGTATTATGTGCAAGATTTTTTTTTAAATTAAAATTAATGAAAAATGTTTGTCGATTAACTACGAGCAGAATTAGAGTTACAAATCTGGTTATATTGCCTACTGACCATAAATATTTTAAGAAGATAATCCTGATAAAGTCATTGACAAACCTGCAGATTAAGACTTGCAAACAGAAAATTTAAAGTGATTACAATTTATTACAGCTGTAGACCAAAATATGTGTAAGATACCTTCCCATTCTTTAAAAGGTACAATAGTAACTAAAAAAAACCCAAAAAACAAAAAACAAAAAACTAACCCACTACATTATTCCCTATTTTGTACTGTAATAATTCCAAATTTGTATTCTCTCACTTTTTTTACTGACATAATCATATATGCAGCGTTTAATAAAATAAAACCTTTACTGTCTGTGTTCTCTTTTTGGCTATTATTTTTATATATTTCATTTCATGATTACTGCTTGATAATAACCTACTCAGGGTATGACCTATGCTAGGTATGTCACTGATGATGATTCCTGTCCCATAAATTGTCAGATGAAGGAAAGAATGTTGAAGTTGGGTATGTCACTTTTCAAACCATATGGAAGCAATGAGCTGTTTTTAATAGTAAAGAGATTCAGTTCTCAATTGAGCTTGATACGGCAAAAAGGGAAAATTTTAAAGTTCTCTTCTGTGTTTGTACATACAAGTGTGTAAGGTAAGGATGACAGTGAGATAACTAGAAAGGAGAATGTTTCCCTGCTCTTGGTTTGGAATTTCTGCTCATTAAAAGATGCTATTAAGAGCATAAAAAATGTAAGCCACAGAGTGGAGGAGGATATTTGTAATACACGTAAACCACAAATGATTCATATGCAGTATGTATGAGGTATCCTCATATATCAATAGAAAAGAAGGGAACACAAATGAGAAAACGTTTGAACAGGATATCCAAATGGCTAACATACACCTAAACAAATGTCCAGTGCCACTGATATAAAGGGAATATAAATTAAAACCACTATGTGATATCATTACAAACTCAGTACCTTAAATTAAAAGAAAATACAACAGATTGAAAATATCAATTTTTGCCAAAAATGCAGAATAGCGAGAATTCTCACATACACTGGTAGATAGTGTAAATTGGTACAACTCTTTGGAAAACAATTTGGTATTATCTACTGAAATGGATCATATGCATACCCTGTGACTCAGCAATTCCTTATAAGAATGACCTAGCATTTTCATTCATTCAGCAATTCCTTATAAGAATGACCTAGCATTTTCATTACTGAAAACTGTAAACAACCCAGTTATTCATCAACATTAGAATAAATGAATTACCTGTGGTGTATTATTAGAATTGAATGTTATATAGCAATGAAAATGAATAAACTACTGCTACATGCAATAAGATGTAATCTCACAAACATCACTTCTATGGAATACATAAAGCATATATATGTATATGTAAAGAACGCCTACAAAATTTATATTAAGTTCAAAACTGGGCAAAACTAATATGTAGAATTAGAAATCATGATAGTATTTTATTTGGGGTGAAGTACTGGTGACTGGGAAGGATGTCAGGGAGGAATTTTGGTGTGCTAGTAATATTCAATGTGTTAAAGTTTTTCATAGCCATGCTATACTTCAAAAAAAGTATTTAATTTAAATTATAATATATTGCACTTACTGTAATTTCAATAACATAGCAAATCTAAACAAGAACTCCACTTGCTTATTAGCAGAGCCACATAGATCATATCTCCGATCTATAATCACACTAAACATAAATTGACTTACAGCAACCCTTGTTGTAATGCACTGGTATAGACTTTTATATTTTATCAAAAATCTTTTGAATATAAAGGTATTAGTAAGCCATTTAGATAAAATTGGATTTTGAAATTGTTAGTGGAAAAAAATCTATTACATTTGTTTCTTATATGGTGATTTAGTATCTCATTCACAGCTTAATCATTATCTCACATAGAATTACTAGATTGCCTAGTGGAATTACCAGTTAGAGATGTAAAGAATACATGTGCTACATTATTCTTCATGTTTCCTTTATGAGTTTTCACAGATGCCTTGAAATGTATATTAGGGACAATTGCTTGCCAGACACATGATTAATTCTCTTAAATCAAGAACCTATTGAGGTTATATCACACCTGCACTATTTTGATGTTTTCTAATTAGGTATACACTATTATTTGATACAAACCAATTTTATTTCTTTTTAAGAAAACACAAACAGGCAAATTCTCTGAGTAAAAAATCCCTGAATCTTTTTCAAAGGCAAAGAATAAGGAAATGGTAATAATGTAGTATAATGGCAAGAGGTATAAATGTCTGCCTTTCTTTTTGATTTACTAAAGTTTTGTAGGGTGTTTAATATCCATAGGAGTCAATGTTATCATGTTTACAAACCATATGTGAAATTTCATCAAATATGAAATTACTATAAGCTACCAGTGACTTAAGTCATAAGTCCCCACACCAACACTGTTTGCATAAATACACTTACAAATTTATCTATCTTTAATAAAAAATTTAAAACAGAAAAAAGTTTACTAACCAAAACAGTGAAATTCTAAAAGGCTTGATAGACAACTTAAGGTTAATAAATTGTGCCCTTTTATCAAACAAGAGATTTTCAAGACAATGTCTATATGATACTATTAGTTCTCACATCATTTAACTAAAAATAATAGAAATAACCATCTAGAGCACTAACTCTCTAAATATGTAATGTTGACTTCTAGTATCTCTTTCAGTATAACATTCAGGGGTTTTGTTCCTATGTTCTTTTTTCCACGCCTTCTTTCTTTTCTTGAATTTAGTTAAGCTGATTTTCTGTTGTTACCTTACAGATGAGTATTAAATTGTATTATTAACTCCAGAAAGAATCTATAAAGGTGAAAATTCATAGAACTCAGGATTTCATTCCTTGCTCTACTATTATCTGTATGGCTTTCAAGTTGCATCGTATGTGAGTTGACAGGGTTTGAGGGACTCTGTTATGTCTAACATTGCTTCTAGGGTAAGGTGTATGCTTCAAGTTATATGATTCAGAAGATCTCTTCATTCAATAGCTCTGCAATTCTGCTGCTAGTGGGTATCACCACTTTTCACTGAACAATGGCTAACTATGAAGCCAGCAACCTGTTTTTGACTTAATGGATGTATAAGCCATTTAGTCTGATAAAGAACATGTTCCTTTTTTTTTTTTTAAGATTTTATTTATTTATTTGAGAGAGAGAAAATGAGAGAGAGCACATGACAGGGGGGAGGGTCAGAGGGAGAAGCAGACTCCCTGCCGAGCAGGGAGCCCGATGCGGGACTCGACCCCGGGACTCCAGGATCATGACCTGAGCCGAAGGCAGTCGCTTAACCAACTGAGCCACCCAGGCGCCCAAGAACATGTTCCTTTTGACTTGCCTTCCATGATGCCTTTTACCCTTGTAACAAAATGTTCTGTAGGGCTTTAATTATTAATGTTTCTTTTTGGGACTGGAAAAACATCATATAAAAGTCATCAACTCACCTTCAGAATGCACTTCAAAACATCACTCCAATCATTGTGATTAAAAAATGTAATAAGGCCTTGAGTTTATTTATAAGTTATATTTTAACACTTTTAATATCAATATGTAAAAGCCGAGTGAAATTATTGTTGATTTTAGAAAAAGATGAATTTCCATGGAAAAAAAATTTGTCAAGAAAAGACAGAAAAGATATTAGTTTAAAATGTTTGCTTTGATACCAAATCAAAGTATCACAATGCTTGCTCTTCTCATTCTATCACACCTGCGGTCATGGAAAGACAACATTTAAAAAATATACCTACCAACTACTACTAGGTAAGTATGATTGGGTAAAAAGTTCATTTTCTTCCACAGTATGTAATATTGTTATTAAAGATAATTCACTTCAATTTCCATCAACCATGCCCTTAGAAAGAAACATTTATATATACCACTGGTTCAGTTGTAGGTTTCTATTAAGGAAGAACATACTGCAATACAAAAAGCAATTTTAAAAAGTCTTGAATCTGTTGGTTTTCAATATTGTTATTTTCATGAATCAGATTTCCATCTCTCAAAAAAGTATAATATGTATCAATCTATCAATTATATCATGATGGAATAATATTTGTAATTGTTATTTTTAGGTTTATTTATTTATTTGAGAGAGAGTGTGTACGTGGGGATAAGAGCAGAGGGAGAGGGAGAAGGAGAGAATCAGACTCCCCAGTGAGCACAGAGCCTGATATAGGGCTTGATCTCAGGACCCGGAGATCATGACCTGAGCTGAAATCAAGAGTAGGATGCTCAACTGACCGAGTCACCCAGGCGACTCAGTAATTGTTATTTTTATAGATCATTTTTCTTAATTCCAGTATAAAAAGACTAATTGTTATTTTTATAGATAATTGTTATAGATATAGATATTGTAATTCTTATTTTTATAGATCATTTTTCTTAATGCCAGTATAAAAAGACTAATATATTTAAAAACTTGCTTTTAAAAATTTTTCAAATTTAAAAATTTTTAGAAATCTAACCAATTCAAGTATGCCTCATAAAACTCTAAAATTTCAAAATATGTTTGGGACACAAAAAATTTGGCTTTAACTGGATTACCCAAAATAATCAAGTATTAACTTATTATTCGTGGTGAAAACTGAGATATTATTAGCAAAATACTCCCATTAGAAAGTAAATATTTCTTTGTTTGTTTCTCTTTTTTTTTTTTTTCTTTTTTCCTTCCTAAATACAAGCTCATAATCAGGTGCCTCTTGCCTGGAAACTGTTTGCTATTGGGAAATGAAAGGTATGTCTTTTTATCCTGAAATTTACTGGTAGGAAAGTAAAAGACCATAGTGTTGTAGATAAAATGGTTAGATCTGATACTCTGATATACTTTAAGAAAAAGTATGAAAAGTGACTCTGCTTGGCGTAATATTAAATAGATTGGACATATTGATTTTGTATGTTTATGTTTTTGATGATATTTAATTTTTTGGTTTAAGTCAATGAACTTAATGAATTGGATTTTTTAAAAACTTCATCTGAATAGATAGATAGATAGATGATAGATAGAAATGAAGTTTTTTTTTTTATTCTTATGTTAATCCCCATACATTACATCATTAGTTTTAGATGTAGTGTTCCATGATTCATTGTTTGTGCATAACACCCAGTGCTCCATGCAGAATGTGCCCTCCTCAATACCCATCACCAGGCTAACCCATGCTCCCACCCCCCTTCCCTCTAGAACCCTCAGTTTGTTTTTCAGAGTCCATCGTCTCTCATGGTTCGTCTACCCCTCCGATTTCCCCCGCTTCATTCTTCCCCTCCTGCTACCTTCTTCTTCTTCTTCTTTTTTTTCTTAACATATATTGCATTATTTGTTTCAGAGGTACAGATCTGAGATTCAACAGTCTTGCACAATTCACAGCGCTTACCAGAGCACATACCCTCCCCAGTGTCTATCACCCAGTCACCCCATCCCTCCCACCCCCCCCCCCACTCCAGCAACCCTCAGTTTGTTTCCTGCGATTAAGAATTCCTCATATCAGTGAGGTCATATGATACATGTCTTTCTCTGTTTGACTTATTTCGCTCAACATAATACCCTCCAGTTCCATCCATGTCGTTGCAAATGGCAAGATCTCATTCCTTTTGATGGCTGCATAATATTCCATTGTATATATATACCACATCTTCTTTATCCATTCATCTGTCGATGGACATCTTGGCTCTTTCCACAGTTTGGCTATTGTGGACATTGCTGCTATAAACATCAGGGTGCACGTACCCTTTTGGATCCCTACTTTTGTATCTTTGGGGTAAATACCCAGTAGAAATGGAGTTTTAAAAACATAACCACAGGGGCACCTAGGTTCAGTTGGTTGAGTGTCTGACTCTTGATTTTGGCTAAGGTCATGATCTCAGGTTTGTGAGATCAAGCCCCTTCCCCCACCTCCTCAGGCTCTGTGCTCAGTGGGCAGAGTCTGTTTAAGATTCTCTCCCTCTACTCCTTACCCCCCCAACTCTCATGCATGCGTGCTCGCTCTCTCTCAAAAAA
This sequence comes from Neomonachus schauinslandi, assembly GCF_002201575.2. Taxonomy (NCBI): domain Eukaryota; kingdom Metazoa; phylum Chordata; class Mammalia; order Carnivora; family Phocidae; genus Neomonachus; species Neomonachus schauinslandi. The sequence continues at coordinate 80,066,579 of NC_058409.1, read as the reverse complement.
AATAACAAAAATAAATAAAAACAATCACAATATATTATCAGATAAGAAAATTAATATTTTCTTAATATCACCAAATATCCAGATTAAAAAATAATTTCATCTAATTTGGATACAAATGAGATCAATGTTTCTTAGGTCTCTTTTAATTACTTATTTCAAATAATTAATATTTAATTATATATTTCTATATTACCCTCTTTTTGCTCCTTGTAATTTATTTGTTGAAAAAAACTGAGTCACTTGATTCAAAGAATTTCCCAAAGCATGGATTTTCCTGATACTAGACTATCATTTTACATGTTTCTTCATATTTTATTTTTTAAAGATTTTATTTATTTATTTGACAGAGAGATAGCGAGAGCAGGAACACAAGCAGGGGGAGTGGGAGAGGGAGAAGCAGGCTTCCTGTGGAGCAGGGAGCCCGACGTGGGACTCGATCCCAGGACCCTGGGATCATGACCTGAGCCAAAGGCAGACGCTTAACGAGTGAGCCACCCAGGCACCCGTCTTCATATTTTATAATTCCTGAAAACTGACAGGTAAATCTTGAGGCTTGATCTGATTTGTGGTGAGAGACTTCATACACAGTAAGGTCTAACTTTTTTTTAACACAACATAAGCTGGAGTTTGGGGAATTTATTGTTGACCATTATGATTACATACACTGTCCTTATTCCTGAGTGCAGATTGTTACCCTGAGTGCTAATGAAGTTTCTTCCTGATGAGAATAACTATAAAATATCCTGTGACAGATAATCTGGGGAAGACAAAAGTCCTCCTCACCCTGGGGCTGATGTTTGGATTAGGTGTGTAAAGTGATGAGAAACCTGACATTTCATTGGGGAGACTTTAGCATAGTTTTGACCAATGAGACCTGTTGAGCACTGGGTCCTAAATTAGCAGTGCTAAGGTACTCTTTACATTTTCTATTATCCTTAATCCTCGAGTAAAGTTTTATCTTTCCCTGTAATAAGCTTTTAGGAATTAAGGATGAACCTTTGTCAACTCAGTGCAAAGTAGTATTCATGCAAAGTATAAATATTCTTTCACTCCCCAAATATTAGTTACTTTTAGAGTCTCATATGAACTAGGCACTGTGTTAGGAACTTAAGGTATAAAAATTTGTGAAAACAGATATGATTTCTATTTTTATGATATTATGGTCAAATGAGGAAGACAGATAATAATCAAATAATTCTCCTAATTAATACCTAACTACTAACGGAGAGAGTGCTTTGAAGGGAAAGAACACTATTTAATAAAATCATAAAGTGAAGGAACCAAATCTCAAGATGTAGCAAAAGATAATGAAGACAGTATAAAGAAGGCATATTTTGGAGGTGATAAATAGCCACCAGGATTTGTTTATGAAACATACAAATATTTCTCAACCAATCTGAGGGAGCATATTAGCTGAGGGGGGAAATCCTATTAGTTGAGGGAGGAGAGCCTATTCCTGAAAAGAATTCTGAGGGTCTCTGAGATGTAGTCCTCATGCTCTTTTTATTAGACATTGAATAAAGGTGTATCTCTGAAAGTAAGAGAGGTATGGGCTATTCGGTTTCTATCTCAAAACTGATTTATAAAAAAGAGGCCTTCTTATCCCTCTTGTTTGTCTTGATGGTCCACATTGGAAATATCAGGTAAGCAGAGAAATATATCTCTTCACAAAAGGCTTTGACTTCTGGATAGGTCCAAACATAACTTTAACTGCTGTTTGCAATACAAACTGAATGGTTTGGTGATTATATTAACCATACTAGTATCAGGCCGACTAACTTGCTTTGTCTAGAAATACAGAGAAATTTCTTATAAGCCACATGTAAAGTAACCATGAATAACCATGTGCAAAACTATGAACACAAGCTGAACAGATTTAAAAATACAATTTTCCCTACACCATGAACTATTTCTCTAGCTCAGCAATTCTTTATGTGAGAGAGAGAGGCACCAAAGACACTTTAATATAGAGGAACCACAAATTTTTTTGGTTATAAATGGGAAACAGAAGAAATAAGAAGACAGAATATAGGAAATAATTTATGGAGAAAAAGAAAACAAGTTTTTACTTGGAAATTTTTGCAGTCTGATACCTGCCTTGTTCACAGAGAAGATAAGTAGTGACAGATGTGGCTTTGTTATAGGAAGAACTTAATGTCAAGCAGCTGAGCAACTATACTTCTTAAAGAAAATTAATCCTGAGCTGTCTTAATTGGACTCCTTTCCTCTCCTCTTTCCTCCTTAAATTTCCATTTGGAGTTTTCAGTAAATGATAGCAGTCCTGATGGGATCTGGTGGTCTGAGTGATTTTACATTCCTAGTCTGCCTGCTGGTAGTGTTCATAAACACTTTTTGTAAGTACCAGTGCCCAGGGTGGGATGATTCATCTCAAAACATGGCCATTTATTTCATTAAAAGCTGACTAGGAATGATATATTATCATTTACATATGTATTTCCCTTATGTTACTATATCTTTTCTTTCCTGTCATACTTTTCTCCAGGAGTAACAAGTTATATAATGGTATTATTAGTAGGGATAATTTATAGAAAATAAAAAATACCATTTTTATGTGTTACACACTTAACCATGAAAATTTGAAATTCCTATAGTATGAAGGCACCATTATTTGAGGGGTGTAGGCAGTGTTGCCCTTCTCCTGTAAAAACGTTTTTAAAAAATTCATAATAAACACCCAGTTAAACAATGACAAGATACCAAATTAAAGCCCTCTGGATAAGATATTTAGAAGGGTGAAATCTTTTACATAGGCAAAGCGTAACTATTTAATCTTACTATCCCATGAGTATTCTCCAAGTGACATTGGAGATACCACTGGATAATGATAATGATGAAGCAGAGGAGGAAGATAGTGACTTTTATGCTGGGGGCCACTCCAGGCTAGTGAGCTACTGCAGGGGCCACTCCAGGCTAGTGATTCCATTGATGCCTCCCTGTTCTGGATGATCCATTTTGCACATTCTAGTGAAATGATTCCTCATCTCTGGGTGGTCTTGTCTGGTTCTGCATGTTTGATACTTCACTAGTGTGGCTTCCCATTTTCCTATCCATCAACTGTTTACAAGATGGTGAAAACTCCTCATGGCATTCTAGATCAGTGCTGTCCAAGAGAAATATTATTTTATGCCACATTAGTAATTCTAAACTTTCTAGTAATCACATTAACAAAAGTAAAAACAGTGAAATAAATTTTACTATCGTATTTGATTTTACCTAATGTATAAACATTATTTCAATACATAATCAATGTAGAAATCATTTTTTTCAGCATACTAAAGCTCCCAAATCTAGTTTATATTTAACATTTATAGCACATCTTAATTTGAACTAGCCACACTTCAAATGTGCAAATGCCACATGTGCCCAAGGCTACCATATTGGAGAGTACAGCTTTAGATACTAGCAGCAGGTTTGGTTATTCCTCTCCTTTATGTGGCCACAGGCCTAGATCAAGCAATTAAGTACCTTATCAAGAATGCTCTCCATTTGTGCACACCGAGAAACTTAGAAATGAGTCCTCATCTTAGAAAGTCAAATATCACCCTTTCTTTTAAAGTTCATTCTATCTTGGATCAAATTTACATGAGTCTCTATGACTCAATTCATAAACAGGGCATCTGAAGCTTTACTCTCAGTCTTGTTTCATTCCACATCTAGGTATTAGGCTTGTGCAATCCTTCCTCTTAGAACTCTTAAATGTCTAAATGTTGACAAAGCCCTTAAGATGTCCTTGTTATATACTAGGCGGAAATAAGCAAATCAGTAGGAAAGAGAAGAGAATTCAAAACTGAAGTGAAGCTGGGAATCATATAATCCATACACCATGTCCATAGTATGTTCATCATAAAAACCAAACACATAATCATTTTTAATCATATAAACATAGATTTGAATCCTGCCTCTATCATCTGTTTCTGTTCCTAACATCTTCATGATAGAAACTCCCTTTCCTCTCAGATAGGAACAATAATAATAGTTATTAAGAATTGTAATTATAACCGTACATTGAATACTTGTTTTGGATCAGATTCTTTGCTATGGACTTCACATCAGTTAGCTATTTATTAAATGGATAATTAAATAAATCTCATTAAATGAGGTAATATGTGTAATGCTACTAAGTTATATTAGCTTATCAATATAATCACTATAATAAAAATATTAATAGTAATCATTGCTTTATTATTTTCTGGTCTATCTTTAATTTTTTAAATCAATGATAACATCTCAATTTTCATCATAGAAAGAAAACCTCTAATGACAAAACAATGTATATTATTTATTACATGAATCCCCAGGGTATAGTTTGTTAATTGCCTGTAAACCTTGGGTGCTCAGATGCTCAACAGATAATGAATGAATGAGTGAGCCAAAAAGAAAGCATTTCTAAATTCAACAGTCAAGGTGTAAAAAAGCAAGGGTATATAAATTATGCTTTCTATTCCATTTGGAGAGCTGAATTTACAAGCCAGCCTCCAAAATTTGTTAAATCAAACCAAAGGAGTTACACATTGTATAGTCACAGAAACAACCCAACTGTATATTTAAATGAGGGAACAGATTCATTGACAGTGGGACCGATTTGATTCCTCATATTCCTCTTCTGCCCCCCCACTAAAACTAGGTCATGAGTGTGCCATCTAATTTGTTAATGACTGGAACAGCTTGACATACAAAGTGACAAATCTGTGGGTGCAGAACAGATCTATATATAAGGGGCTCTGCTATTTGCCAGCTTTCAGATTTGAAGATTCATTGAGTCTGCTTCCTTTTCTTCCCCAAATTATACAAAAAATTAGTTTTTGCATGTGCCATATACATGTAAGTTGAATATAAAATACACCAAACAATTTCTGAGCAAATGTGGAATTAATGCCCTTTTGTATATACACTTCTAATTTAAATCTAATTTAAAAGTACTCATTTTATAAGAGCCATCAAAATGTACAGACAGATATCTACATTTCAGGAAAATTGGATATTCATGTGTGAAAGAATGAAACTGGATCCTTATCTTACATCACTCACAAAAATTAACTTTAAATAAAGACTTAAATGTAAGAACAGAAATCACAGAACTCCTAGAAGAAAACAGGAAAAAAGTTTCTTGACATGGGTCTTTTTTTTTCTCATGGCAACATTTTTTTGCAGATGAGACCTAAAGTACAAGCAACAAGAGTGAAAATAAACAAATGGGACTATATCAAACTAAAAAGCTTTTGCATAGCAAAAGAAATGATCAACAAAATGAAAGGCAAGCTACAGAATTGGAAAAATATTTGCAAATCATACATCTGATAAGGGGTTAATATCCAAAATATATAAAGAACTCATACAACTCAATAGCACACACACAAAAAAAATCCAATTAAAAATGGTCAAAGGACCTGAATAGATATTTCTCCAAAGAAGATATAAATGGCCAAGAAATACATAAAAAGATGCTCAGTATCATTAATCATTAGGAAAATACAAATCAAAACAAAATGAGATATTACCTGAACCCTGTTAGCATGGCCATTATCCAAAAGACAAATGCTTTTAAGGATGTAGAGAAAAGGGAAACTCTGGGGATGCCTGGGTGGCTCAATTGTTAAGCATCTGCCTTAGGCACAGGTCATGATCCCAGGATTCTGGGATCAAGCCCTGAGTCTGGATCAATGCTCAGCAGGGAGTCTGTTTCTCCCTCTGCCCCTCCCCCTCTCCCTGCTTGTGCTCTTTCTCTCTCTCCCATGTGCATGCACTCTCTCTCAAATAAATAAATAAAATCTTTAAAAAAAAAAAAAGGGGGAAACTTTGTGCATTGTTGATGAGATTGTAAACCGCTACAGCCACTACAGAAAACAGAATGGAGTTTCCTTAAAAAATTAAATATAGAACTACCATATAATCTAGCAATTTCACTTCTGAGACTATATCCAAAGGAAAGAAAAACGCTATGTCAAAACGATATCCACAACCCATATGTTGATACAGCATTATTTACAATAACCAGACATGAAAACAATTTAAGTGTCCATCCATGCATATATGGGTAAAGAAATTGTGAGATATACATGGATACACAATGGATATTATATAGCCATAAAAAATGGAAATCTGAAATCTGTGACATGGACAGACCTTGAGCACATTAGGCTAAGTGAAGTAAAACAGACAAAGAAAGATAACTACTGTATGATCTCACTTATATGTGGGATCTAAAAGCAAAACAAAACAAAACAAACAAAGCAAAAAAAAAAAAAAACTAACTAAAAAAGGAATTAAATGAAACAAAACACCAAACTCATAGAAAAAGAGATCAGATTTGTGGTTACCAGAGGCAGTAGGTGGGGGTAGGTAAAACTGGAGGAAGGTGGTCAAAGGGTACAAACTTCCAGTTGAAAAATAAATTCTAGGGATGTAATATACAACATGATAGCAATAGTTAACACTGCTGTATGATATCTTTGAAAGTTGTTAAGATAGTAGATGCTAAGAGTTCTTTTCACAAGGAAAAACCATTTTCTTTTTGTATCTATGTAAGATGATAGATGCTAACTAAACTTACTGTCGTATCTACTTCACAATATAAGTCAAATCATTGTACAGTACCCCTTAAAATTATACAGCCTTTATGTCAATTATATCTCAACAAAATTGGGAAAATTAAAAAAAAGATAATCATCATTTTTGTATTAAAGGCTATTTTGAATGACAATCATTGCCTTTAACTTTTCCTGTCCTTTCAAACTTAATTTCAATGGAAATATTTTTTATGTAGCTACATTTCCTTTTTATATGAATAGCAAAATAATTGCTATATTACTGCACATCACTATTTTACATCTGGGCTGTTCATTTAAATAACTTCCACCTTAAAAGAACAAAAACCACTAAAGGGCAAAATTTTTATTATAATGGTTCAAGAACTTCTGGTCTAAAAATTTTCAGGATATTTCCAAAGCTAGTATTAGAGCTACTGACAGGCTTATGCCAAATAAGAGATTATAATTCATTACACAAGATCATCTGGGAGAGATTTTAGATGACATTTTTACTTAAATAAATAAACTTCAAGGTTTTCCCCTCAAAGGGAGATGGATGTAAAAATGTGACCCCTCCCCTCACTTTCCCTTCCTTTCTTTCTTTTTCTCTTTCCTTTCCCTCTTCCTATTTTCCTTCCTTCCTTCCCTTCCTTTTTTTTTTTTTTTTTAAGCAGGGAAATAAAGCTTCAAGGATTGATATCTTATGAGTACAAGAAATGAGATCCCTACTTCAGAGTCCTAAAGGATGAAAGATTATTGCCTGAGGGGAAAATGAACTTATCTTAGAAGGTCTTGTAACCACTTAAAGGAAAAGATATGCATAGTCCTCCTAAAGAGTTCCCTGGGAAACCTGTCTGATCTTCACGATGTTGGCAAGATATCCCATTTGTAGGAATGGGGGCACATGATTTACAGACATACTGCTCTCCCCTTTGCTGCATGAGGATTCAGCAGACACGGTTTGGGTTATCAATAATGCTTACTGAAAATAGCCCAGAAAGACTGGCCTTCCAGGAAATTGATAAAAAACTTAGCTTGAAAAGCATTGAAAGACAAAGGCACTATAAAAAAAATGAAGGAACTCATCAAACTTATGAACATATTATAAGTCATCCAGGTTTTAGGACCTACTGAATTAGAGAACTCTAGCCATGAAGTTTTATAAATTCCTAATTCTGTCTTCAAGTTATTTAATTATTTACTCCAACTATTTGCTAAATGAAAAACTAGAGAGAATTAAAAAAAAATTCAAACAAACGAAAGAAAAAAGCAAAAACTCTGCTTTATTAGGCTTTGTGTATTCTCAGAGATACCTAAAAAGTGAAAGAATCTGGGTGAATAAATGAAAGTTAACTCATCAACAGCAAGATCATTATTTCCAAAGATCTATGGAAGGGCATAGTGTAGCCCTCACTGTGTTAATTTTCAAGCACAAGTATTTGCAGATAAAAGCTTAAAATGTGCATCTGGTCAAAATTTACAACAGTAAATAAAAGCTAACTTCTCTTTCTTTGAGTCTATCTTTTCCTAGAATGGAAAGCAGATCAAATTATGATTTGTACTGAAAGGAACCTCACATTTAGTATTTTTGACAGCTAGCCTACCCATCTAAATAAATAGGAATCTCGTTACTAGTTATTCTCATTGGTTTTACTCTACATAAACTATGAACCATATCTGGCATTTGTATATATTAAATGAGAGCCCTTACATAATTAGCACTACAAATACTTACTCAATACATTCTATTGGACCTAGAGGTAAAGGTTTCTGTATAACTTCTGATGAGAAAGTTTAACTTTCTGGTCCTCAGTGTCTTATTTGTAAAATGATTGATTTGAAAAAAAAAATAAAGGGCTAGAACTAGATATCAAAGGAGTTATTTTTTTTTAACTTAGGCATAAAGGGATAAATGATATATATAGATATATTTATCTATATTATTCTACCCCTTGCAATATAAAAGTTTATTAATTGATTTGCTTATTTTGTTAATACTTAAAGACATATATTGTTACTCATAATAAAATAAAAAATAATATTTTTTTCTTCAGCTTTTGCTTTGAGGAGTTGGTTTGTTTCATAATAAGGTATTAGGTATTCTGTGAAGCTGTATTAAGAATAAGAATAAGCCAAAACTGTAAAATAGTTTTATACTAAGGCTCAACATTATATAAATGCCTTTGGCTCTTTCTTTTACCTTTTGAACTATACACAATATTATAACTGACTGATGTAGTTACCTTGAATTCCGGTTTGTCCCCATTAGAATCTAAGCAATTATCTGTTTAGATGAAGTAAAGAAATAAATCATCTCCATTTTATATGAGGTGTTGACATTTATTGATTTAATATTCTCTTAAAATCTTTCAGGGAAATGATATTTAAATTATTATAATAATAAGTGGACAGAAATTAATAGACCTACCCAAACTAGAGCAACATGTTGGAATGTAATTTATTGTCAAAATTTTGTGAGTGAATTTTAGTAAGGAAAATTATGGCTCTATGTAGGTGTTCTTTTATAACATGCACTGCTTCTCTCTGAGCTAGTGTTTGAGAACTCCGCTCTGAGGCACATAATTATTTCCTATTATACACTGACCATACACTATGTAAAAATCTGTCTTTACCTGTGTTTTCTGGCTCCCCTAGAGTAAAAGTCCTTCAAAAGATAATCTTTAAAAAAAGATTTTACTCTAAATAGTTTAGAAAGAATAGATAAACTATTATGAATATAATAAATGATTAACATTCAAACACTTCTGCATTAATATTTAATAAGACAATGTGTTGTAACATGCAATATAAACTTTAATATATAAAAAACATCAAGCATAAATCATTCAGATAAATTCCTTATCAATCTCAAGACTGTAAGTACACATAAATGTAAGTACACATAAATGGTGCCTGTCTACAAATATATAATTAGCCCTATTCCTTTACCTCATAGTTCTTTGCATGTTCTTTAGCTTGTGCTCTATTAGTTTTCTTCAGCCATTTATCTGTTATTTATCTTTCTTATTATTTTGGGCTTTCTTGTTTGCTTTTATTTGTCCTTACAACAGGAGCATGGTTTCTCTTTATCAATATGCAAGTAAGTTATATGACACTTCCTCCATATCAGTTTCATATTTAAGCATGTTTAACTAAATCAGGGTTTTTGTTATAAAATCAGTAACAAAATTTTATTGTCAACTAAGATTAGGTTAAAGGGGTAATTGATGGATCAAAGCAAGTTCACTCAAAAAGTGAAGTGACATCAATTTGCCTTAGAAAATAGAGAAATGGTAGAAAGGATCCAAATCAAATTTTACCTTAAGCTGAATTCTTGCTTTATCTTAAATCATAGCGGAGGATTACCTCTTTTTAGAAGCTTGTGTCTAACCATACTGTTTGTTCACATAAAACTGTTTCTCTTCTGTTACAAGTGTCTATGTAACATTGTTAAATCTGCAGTCTGAGGTCAAAGAATATAGCACCACCTCATGTTAGATAGACCGTTAAGTGGCATTCTTGCATACTTGTGTCCCTAGGATGCTTGAGTGCTCTTACGAGTTTCCTACCTTTGTTTTCCAAAAAAAACTAAGACACGGAAGGCAGAAGTGAGTCTAAGACAAGGTTAAAACAACTGTTAGGCTCTCAATATTGCAGGAAATGAATTTTGGCTTGAAATTTTATTTTATATTGATTAGGAAAATGATGCTTGAAAAAGAGATTTTACTTCAAAATCACTGGCTTTTATATAATGTTCTCAGTTTGACTTGTGAAAAACCCCTCTTCCCTGCCAACTGTGCTACCCCAAATGGTTTTTGGCAGTATTTATCTGTTGGGTTATTGTATTTTACTGCACAATCGCAGTATTAATTGAAAAGCAAACAGATGAAAAAAACTTATTTTATGTTAAGGGCATACACTAGTTTTTACATGGGGGGGAAATAAAAAACATTAATGGGAAGTGTGGAAATCACTCCAAAGAAAGTACAAACTTGATTTAACTTGGCAGGTTTGAACTGACTGAGCTAAACTGACTTTTTAGCTATACAGTAAAGTTCAGGAAATATAATCATTGTTGGAATTATATTGGTGCCTGTGGGGACTTGGCCTTTGAAGTCGTTTTGGTACAAACCAACAAAACATCTATGTAAAAATCTGTCTTTACATTTCTGGTGTATAGGTCATGACACCTAGTCATTTCCTACTGAATGTCCATCAAATGTTATCCTTTTACTTCTTTTAACAATTTAAAGTCTCATATATCCACTGGTACACTCATTCAAAATTCCAACAGCTCTCACCATGATTGTTCACACTTCTGATTAAACCCTGAAGCACAGAAGAACTCACCTAACAAACTGCAGGAAGAAACAGAAAATCCATAGCAAGACAGAAACCTCATGATTATACAGAGAAAAGCACTCACTCCTACAGTCTGATTTTTTTTTTTTACTACAATGTGCTAATAAGCACTAAAAAACAAGTGATATTTTTCTGTTACTTGATTGGGTAGACAGGCTTTTTGGCCATCAGCCGAATTACTTGACTCTTCCCTTTTTTTTCCTACCAAACACTCCTTCCACATTTAGTTTAAGAGATAGCTAACTAGTTGAATGGTTTCATCAGCCTATAATAAAATCAAGGACCCACTTGTATCTCTCTTCAAATTTCCTCCCAAATTCTAGTTAATATAAGCATATTAGCATATATAAGCATATAAGCATATTATTTTGACATGTAAATTTAAGTGGATATTAAATAACCAATTAGAAATATCAAATAGGTGGTAGAATCTGAGTTTGAAACCACACAGAGAATGGAATTAGATGTATAAAGTGGAAGTTTTCAAAAATATGAATAACATTAGATGACAGCCATATACCATTGGGTATTGGAGTCTTCTTCCCCACCTTAATATCCCCAAAATATTAGAAATTTATTCAATGCAAGTTGGCCAGTTATGTTCCCTGTTTTTTTTTTTAATTAAAGATTTCTATTTATTTATTCATGAGAGAGAGAGAGAGAGGCAGAGGGAGAAGCAGGCTCCCAAGGAGCAGGGAACCCGATGTGGGACTCGATCCCAGCACCCTGGATCATGACCTGAGCCGAAGGCAGATGCTTAACCATCTGAGCCACCCAGGCGCCCTGTTCCCTTTTTTATTTCTTAGAGTAAAAACATGATTTTGCTTCTGCTGTCTCCACTTGCCACAACTGTTGATCACAAGCGGCTCCTCAGGTTTTGATGCTATCACATCTACTACTTTAATGATTCTACTGAAGGTTTTAAAGGGAAGGAGTTTAAAAAAAAAAAAAGGAAGTCTTCTCATTTTTACTTTCAGCTGTGATTTGCTTCTAAAACTTCTTAAACTTTTACTATGTATACAATTCAGCAGGAGGTAATTCTAAAATGCAGAATATGATTTAGTGACTCATCTGAGAATCTGAGTTTCTAGTCCATGGGCCACACTTTGAATAACATGGCATTAAATGTTTTCTTGCATTTTAGCTGCCCAGCAACTGTTATCCCCTAGTGTGGTTCAAATCATCTGTTACTTTTTTTAGAATTACTTCTACCTCTACTGTATGAGGTTATGGAGAATCTTTGAATCAGAATATTTTCAGTTTTTCCTTAGTAAAAGGGTGGATTTGTAACATATAAACAAATTGGACTTTTTCTAGTATTTTTCAGTAAGAATGGAGTACAAAAAGAAAATAATTTACATACTTTTATCCCAAGGAAATGGTTTTGATGAAAATCTTGAGTGGTTCCTACCAGAGACATATTTTATCCTTCCCAAACATTATTATTCAAGTATTACTTGTATTATTTATGTCCCTTCATATCTTTCAAATAAATTTCTTTTTTTATCTAGATATTCAGATTTGGTTTATAAATTCCATAGACACTGAAATTTGGAAATGTGAAACTTTCTTTTATGCTAAAATTTTAGTATCACTTGTTTCGATGAAGAGAAGGTTATGGTGTTGAAGTATATTCACAAAAAATGTTCCTAGAATAACAACTTTGTACAAAGGCATCGTGTAAAAAAGGTAGTAACTAAGACAATCTCAATAATTGGGTTCATGATAAAATATTGCTGGAGGTAGGTTATTATTGACACACCAACATAGGGTCAAACTCCAGTTCATTTAAACTATCATTTATCAGAAGAACTGACAATAGCATAGCATCTAAAGAAAAAATTTGCCTAGAAATTCAAAAACATAAAAATCCATTTAACATTTAATTATATACAATAATAGTAAATTACCTGATGTCTTTCATTGTTATAGCTCCTTTACCCACAAAGGTAAATTTTGAATGGCATACTCCTTCAGTGAAGTGCTTCAATTTAACAAATATTCTTTATTAGTAAATTTCCAAAAACAGCTCTATTAACTTCTACAGCCTGTTCAGGGCTAGTCTTTGAGCCTACATACTCAATCAGCAGGTATTCTAAAATACATTTTCCAACAATTTTTAGTACAGTTGACATAAACTCTATCTGAATATTCTGCATATTTATTAAGTATAGTAGAAATACATTTCAGAGGCCTGAAATGATGTGAAGCCATTTTAATGCACTGTGAATCTTGTAAAAGTATGTACCTTAATTCTCTCAGAATTTTCAAGGGCATACATATTTCTGTTTTCAATTTTTATTTTATTTGATTCAAAATAAAATGAATGCCCTCAGCATATGAATCCAGATAACATCTGACTGGCAATAAACTCTTCAGTATATAATAAAAGTATTTTTTTAAATTACAAAGCTATTGCATTGAGAAATTCATTTCATTGAAATTGTCAAATCTATTAGTGTAGTATTATTTGTAATATTCCTTTATTATTTTTATTATTGGAAACAATAACTATTACTTTTTACATCTGCAGGGTCTTTAGTAATATCTCCTGGTTCATTCCTGATATAGTATTTTTGTCTTTTCTTTTTTTGTCAGTGTTGATAGAGGTTTGCCAATTTTATTGGTATTTTCAAAGAAATGGCTCTTTGTTTCATTGATTTCTTCTATTGTTTTTCTGTTTTCAAATTCAATGATTTCTGCTCTTATGATGAGGTCTTTCTTTTATGCTTTTATTGGGTTATTTTGCTCTTTTCTTTCTAGGTCTAGAGGTGGGAGCTCAGATTATTCATTTGAGAATTTTCATCTTTTCTAAAATACTCATTCAGTGCTATACATTTCTCTCAACACTACCTTTAAATTTTGATATATTTTATTCTCATTTATTTCAATGTATTTATGTTTCCATTGAGACTACTTTAACCCAAAAATTACCCAAAGGGTGATTTAATAGTTAAATAGTTTATTTAGTTTTCAAGTATTTGGTGATTTTCCATTTATATTCCTGTTACTGATTTCCAGTTTGAATTTTTGGAATTAAAGAACACACTGTGTTTGATTTCAGTATTTTAGATTTTCTAATATTTGTTCTATGGCCTAGGATGTGGTCTGTCTTCGTACGTGTTCCTTGAATGCTTAAAAAAAAAAAAATCATGTATTGTCCTGCTATTGAATGGTGTGTTCTAAAAATGTTGATTAGCTTCTATCAGTTGAGGGTTGTTTTAAGTTCTGTATTCTTGCTGATTTTCTGTCTAGTTGTCCTATCATTTAGAGAGGATGTTAAAATCTCCAATTATAACTGTGATTTTTGTCTATTCTCCTTTCAGTTCTATTAGTTTTTATTTCATTTTGCATCTCTTTAGTTCACACACAAAATAGTATTGCTATGTCTTCTTGGTGATTTTACCCTTTTATCATTATATCATGTTCTTCTGTGACTCGGTAATTTTCTGTGTTTAGAAGTCAACAATATCTGATGTTAATATAGCCATGCCTGCTTTCTTTTGATTAATGTTTACATAATATAAATTTTAATACTCCTATACTTTCAACCTGCCTATATTATATTTAAAATGTCTTCAACATAAAAATCCTAGAAGAAAGCATAGGCAGTAATGTCTCTGACAACAGCTATAGCAACATTTTTTTCTAGATATATCTACCAAGGCAAGGGAGATAAAAAATAAACTATTGGGACTACATCAAAATAAAAAGCTCTGCACATCAAAGGAAACAAAGCTAAAAGGCAATCTACTGAATGAGAGAAGATATTTGCAAATAACATATCTGATAAAGGGTTAGTATCCAAAATATATAAAGAACTGATACAACTGAACACCGAAAAAATGAATTAATCCCATTAAAAAATGGGCAAAAGACATGAATAGACATTTCTCCAAAGAAGACATACAGATGACTAACAGACACATGAAAAGATGTGCAACGTCACTCATCATCAGGGAAATGTAAATCAAAACTACAAGATATCCCCTCACACCTGTCAGAATGGCTAAAATCAAAAACATAGAAACAAGTGTTGGTGAGGACTTGGGAAAAAAGGAGCCCTCTTGTACTGTGGTGGGAATGCAAACTGGTACAGCCACTCTGGAAGACAGTACCAAAGTTCCTCAAAAAGTTAAAAATATAACTACCCTATAACCCAGTAATTGCACTACTGGGCATTTACCCCCAAAATACAAAAGCACTAATTCAAAGGGATACATGCACCCCTATGTTTATTGTAGCATTATTTATAATAGGCAAGTTAAGGAAGCAGCCCAGTGTTCATTGATGGATGAGTGGATAAAGAAGAGTGTTTACATGCGCACACACACACACACACACACAGGAATATTATTCAGCCATAAGCAAGAATGAAATCTTGCCATTTGCAATGACATGGATGGAGCTAGAGTAAAATGCTAAGTGAAATAAGTCAGTCAGAGAAAGACAGATACCATATGATTTCACTCATATATGGAATTAAAGAAACAAAACGAATGAGCAAAGGAAATAAGACAAAGAGAGAAACCAAGAAACAGACTCTTAACTATAAGGAAGAACTAATGGTTACTGGAGAGGAGTTTGGTGGGGGATGGGTGGAATAGGTGATGGGGATTAAGGTTTGCACTTGTGTAATGAGCACTGGCTGATGTATGGAATTGTTGAATCACTATATTGTATACCTGAAACTAATATAACACTATGTTAAGTATACTAGAATTTAAAACAAAACAAAATAAATTAAAAATAAAATGAACTTCAACTGACAGCATATACTTGAATTCATGTTTGTTATTTGATTATCCTACTATCTTTCATTTAATTGGTATACTTAGGCCCGTTACATCTATTAGATTTATCAACATGGTAAGGATTAAGTTTTACTTCCTTTTTTTTTTAAGATTGTACTTTTATTTGTTCTGTCATTTCTATGTATTCTTTTTCTTGCCTTCTGGAGGTTACTTGAACATTTTTTTAGATTCCATTTTGCTTTATCTATAGTATTTTTGAGTGTATCTCTTTGAATAACTTTCTTATTCATTTATCCTAAGCACTTCATTATATATACATAACATCACATTGTACTGATGTTAACATTTTGCCCATTTGAGTAAAATATAGAAACACTACTTCCCTTAACTATTCTATTTTCAAGTTCACTGATTCCTTCCTGTGTGCCCTCCATTATGCTGTCGCACTTTTTTTATTTTGGTAATTGTATTTTAAATTCTAAAATTTCCATTTGGTTCTTCTTTATATGTTATATTTCTTTGCTGAGATTTAAAAAAAATCTTTTGTTTCACAAGTCTGTTTAATGCCTGGTTGAAGTCTTTATTCTGAAGACTACTTTTAAAATCTTTGTCAGATAATTTAAAACTCTCTTTCATCTCGATGTTGGCATCTATTGACTGTCTTTTTAATTCAGTTTAAGATCTTGATTCTTGGTATAAGTGATTTTCAGTTGAAACCTGGAGAGTGTCTTGTAAAGAATTTAATTTTTTTTGACTGATGACTAATAAGATTGAGCATCTTTAATATATTTATTGAAATTTGGATATTCAGCTTTGAGAAGTTATTTATTCAAGTTTCCACTAAAGATCTTTAACATGAATGGATGTTGAGAATCTTAAAAAGCTTTTTAGCACCTATCAAAATTATCTTACCCTTGGGGGTATAGCTCAGTGGTAGAGCATTTGACTGCAAAATTATCTTACCCTTGTTTTTCTTCTTTATTATGTAATGGGGTCATTTATGTTGATTTATTTTCAACATTTAATAATTATCACATTCCTTCAACAAAACACTTATTTGTAATCAATTTTTCTTCAATAGATTGCTGGACTTAATTAGCTAACAGTTTCAGTAGGATTATCGGCACTTTCCTTCATTGTAATGTCCTCTGTAATTATCTCAGTGTCGTTAGCTTTGGACATCAATAATATTATGGGAAGATTTGCCTTCTTTTTCTATTTCATGAAAATGTTTAAGTTTGGGGATATTACTTTGTATATATTTGGGAGAATCCAATAAGAAGCCATATAGATGTGATGCTTTTTATGTGGTGAGATTTTTATTTATGGTTTCTTCAATTCATATAGGGATATTTTGATTTTCCAATTTTGTGTGTGTCATTCCCCCTAATGTTTTCAACAAAAGTTTTCAAGCATAAAGAAAAGTCAAAAGCCTTGTACAGTGAGCACCTACATAACCACCACTTAGATTATAGTAAATACTTTGCTCTGTTTGCTTCCTAGCAAATTATTCCATGCATTCATCCTGCATGCATCCCTCAAACTATCATATTTTTAATTCATTTCAATAAGTTGTATATTTCCATAGCCTTCAGCCCTAAAAATTTCAACACTTAACATTGCTAACTACTTTGATATTTGTTTATGATTTTCAATTAAAAGTCACATAGATTGAAAAGTACAGGTCTTAAGTGTACTTTGAATTGTTGTGGCCATATCTCAAATATGTGTGCCATTTTTCAGTTGGAACCCCCAAAGCTTGTCCAAATTTTTCATGTACAAACAGAAAAGAGGATTTATGGTAATTAGTGAGGCCAAGGGTAGGGGGATTTGAGTAAGTCCTGTCACTTAAAGAAGTCAGTCCGTCTTGAGTTTGTTCAAAGCAAGGCATCTAGAGTATTAAATTTTGTGAGATTATATAAAGGGATAGCTGGAGCAGAAAAGTTAAGAATCAAGTATATAAGATAGCCAATGTAACCAAGATATCGTCTAAGTTGTTTTTTAGTAATCAGCTAGTAAAAGTTATAACTAGAATCCAATCTTTAAAGGGGAAAATGACTTTCTATTTTGTATGACATCATAGCTTAGATCAAGGGTCAATAAACTTTGTTTCTCTAAAGGGTCAGGCAGCAAATATTTTGGCTTTGAAGGCCACCTGTTCTGTCAGAACTAGTCAAGTCTATCATTATTACACAAAAACAACTGTAGAAAATACATAAATGAATGGTGATAGCTGTCTTCTGATAACTATTTGCAAAAATATTAGCTAACAGACTAATTTGGGCCCACAAGACACATGAGAAATCCTTTCTGGAGGTCTGCAGATAGATGAAACATAATCTTTTAATAGCATTCTTTTTTATTGGGTATTGGGTCAGTTTTAGTAAGGGTATAGGTAGGCCAACTGAGATCTTTAAAATTTAATTCTCTTTCATCTTTCCCACTTCTGTATTGTCTTTGTCCTGAGGCTATCAGGGGACAGAGTCAAGGGTGAACATTGTTGGAGACAAATCAGGTAGTGGGTTATCAATGTGCACAATCATTAATTATAGACCAGGTATTATTCTCCTGAGAGTTCCAGAAAGAAGCTGCCTCATCCATACTTTAATAATGGTATTAAATTTACAAATTTACAAAATAAGTCTTTAACAGATTCTTTGAGTGGAATCAGTAAGTGGTAAAGTTTAGTGAGAGGACCCAGAGAATGCCGTAGAAAAAAGGAAGCGGTTGAGGCAAAAGCACAATTTGAGGGGTATTTGAAATTCCAACAACTGAAATCATATTCTTACCCTAGGAAAGGAATAATGGAATGATGATGGGGTTGATGACAGAATCAAATAAAAAGGGAACATTGTTTTGGCAATTATGTGGACATGTCCTGTTTATATTAAGGACAATAATGATAGAGAAATACCATTCTGTTACACAAAGACTGTCATTTCCCTTTTGAATTCCATTTTTTGTGTTTAAACAATGTATTTTTTTCTTCTAGTGTTTCTTTTCTGTAAAATATTGACAAGCATCTCTGTTTAGATTAGTATAGAGAAGATTTATTATTTGTGGGTTGTTCCAATTGCTTACCTTAGAAGCTATTAATTTGGTCTGCAATTTTTCTTTTTCTGAGCAAAGTTTGTAAAGTGCTCAGCAAGCTCTTATAATTCCAAGAGGGTACTGTTTGCTTTCTAATCTTTGGTTTTCTAACTAAATCTATGACCTCAGGTTTAAGACTTTAACCAAAAATGTTAACAGGACGGTTAGGATAGTTGTAATGTCTTCTCCCTGAAAGAGATTAGAATTTCCTCTTAAGGTGATAATGATAGGATCTAAAAAGTCTAAGATGATTTTTTTTTATTTATGAGACTGGGATCTTTAAAATATGCATTATATTTTAGAACAGTTTTATATTTTTAAAAATTGACAATATACTGCAGATTTTCCATATATTTATACCCAGTTCCCCATTATTAACCCATTATTAACCTCTGACATTAACATGGTATATTATTAACATACCAATATTGATACGTTATGTATTAACTAAATTTCCTACTTTATTCAGATTTTAATTTCTACCTAATGTATTCTTCTGTTCTAGAATCTCATCCAAGGTCCCCCATGTCTTTAGCCTTCTCTTTGTTACTTTTTGGACTTCCCTTGTTTTTTATTAACTTGGCAGTTTTGAAGGTCAATTATTTTGTGGAATGTCTCTCTATTGGAATTTTCCTATATTTTTCTCAGGATTAAATCGGAGTTATGGGTTTTGGTTTTGGGGGAGGAACACCAGTGGAAAAGTGTGATTTTTATCACATCTTTCAAGGACACATACTATCAACATGGTTTATCATTGTTGATGTTGACCTCAACTGCCTAGCTGAGGTCATTTGTCAGATTTTATTTATTTATTTGTCAGAGAGAGAGAGAGAGAGCACAAGCATGGGGAGCAGCAGGCTGAGGAAGAAGCAGGCTCCCTGCTGAACAATGTTTCTCCACTATAAGGTTATTCTTACTTTCCCCCTTTCCAAACTATACTCTTTGGAAGGAAGTTACTTTGTGTAGTCCTCATTTAAGGAACGGGGAGTTATATTCCCCTTTATAAAGATCAAGTATCTACATAAGTTATTTGGAAGTCTTCTGTATAAGAGATTTTTCTCTCCTCCCAAATTTATTTATTTATTCAAAGTTATTTATATAAGTACAGACTCATGGATATTTTATACTTTGGGTTATAAAGCAAAATAGAAAATAAAACACTTTATTTTCTTGTTCAAATTATTCCAATTTTGTCCACTGGGAATTCTTTTAGTTCCCCATCACCATCATACCCCATCAAATTGTATATGTGTGTGTGTTTAGTTATCTTCTATTCTCTGGCAATACAAAATGATCCAGGCTCATCTTGTATATATTCTGTTCAAGTCCTTAAATCAGCCATTTCTCTAGAAGGCTCTGTTTTTTGTTTTTGTTTTAAAGACTGGTACAGACATCAAGATCTAAGACCTAGGACTGGATTCTTAACTAATTATTTTTGATAGGAAACCCTTGGGGAAATTGTTAGTCTATCCAAAGTTATCCAAAATAACCAATGAAGTCATTAATTGCCCTTGGTAAAATCCCGCCAGAGTTTCAAATATTTAGTTATATTCACATTATAACATTTGTACATGTAAGGTGGACAATGAATCAGAGTTTCATTGAGTAAGAAATCCATACAAAATAATAATAAATAATAGACAAATAATAGACAAGAATCTTGGCACTACAGCCTACCTCATTCTTCAGTGCCTTG
The DNA here is from genome assembly GCF_002201575.2 of Neomonachus schauinslandi. NCBI lineage: Eukaryota > Metazoa > Chordata > Mammalia > Carnivora > Phocidae > Neomonachus > Neomonachus schauinslandi. Next base: position 80,046,129 of record NC_058409.1, on the reverse strand, counting down.
GGCAGTTAAACAGATTCCAATCAAGAGACTATGCCAAGGTCAAATAAGATAGAGAGTAAAATCATAGACAGCGCTTGAATAATAGACATGCTCATCATAAGTACAAACTATTCTACTTTCCAGGCTCTGGGATTCTGAAAAGGCAAACATTATTAGGTCCTGTTGTATTCTATCCAGGAAGTGACCTGGGCTAAATATGATCTGAGTGGCAACACCAAAAATGGTGGAAGAAAACTAACCTCAGCTCCATTAAGGAAAGCTTTTATTCGAAAATGATACAACAGGTTCAGCTTTGAAAGAGTATTTTATCTTTAAGAAAAAGGGCAGAGTCTTTGTAATGCTTTCCAGAGTAATAAAATTAAGTAAGTTTAGGGAATTGTTGGTTATAAACATTTCTTGGAACAGGGAGAGATTGTTCTTGTAGTTGACCAGCTGATGGCTAGCCAATTTTGATTTAGCAAAAGTGGCACAATGAAGGTTATGTGCAAATGTCACATGAGGTCTACAATGACAGTTGGGAGGAACAGTTTTGGAAGCTGAGAACATAGTGGGAAATTTTTAGTTTCTCATGCATGATTATAGTAAGCAATGGTACTCTTCAACTTAGAGTACATATAAGTATTGTACCCCTCATGTATATTATATTTATTAATTTTAATGTTTTAAGTAAATGTAGCAAGAAAACTGCATGAGGATATTATGTGCTTTTACTATATATCTTTCAGAATGCTTCCTTGTACATGTTAAGTCCCAAATAAATATTTTGAGAGAAAATACTGATGCTCAGCACTAATAACTAAATATTACTAGGTAAAATATCTTTAGGTGTAATGGCTAATTGCCTACCTAGTTGCTAATTCTGTGTGGTTTTCTGATTCCATCTCTAGTTTTATCAAGAGTTTTACCTTGGAACTTAGTAAAGTAGTATAATATATTCTTCATTCAAATGTAATATGGTAGAAAAAACAGAGGAAAATTTGTCAGCCTCTCTCACTTTCCACAGAGAGAGCTGGAGGATTGGGTAGAAAAGTATGTTTCATTCAAGCTGCATGACCCTTACCTCAATGAGCTGTACACTAGACATGGAACTGTTGCTCTTCTAAATGTATGATAAACTCCAGCCTCAAAGGTTTATATAATTTCTTTATGGCTCTGCAGGCGCTAAGCTGTAATTCCTGAGTTCATACCATACACACAACCATCAGTCTCTGTGTTTACAGGCACACACAGCGGGCTTATTTGTTTATTTTTAGATGTAGTGCCCCTTTGAGTATGAATGTGTATAAACATGAATCAGAAAAAAAAAAAGTGTGACAGAATACTAGAGGGCAATATTTAATTTTGCTTTAAAAATGAGCTCTCACCTATTTCTCATGTGTTGAAAATGAAGCTTGTAATTTCCCAAAGGTGTGCAGTGGGAAATAGATAATATTTGGAAATTCATCAGTGGGCTTTTTTCCTATAATGAAAAATATGGACATGAAAAGATTGTTCCTGATAGCCATGGCAGAATTTAGGAAAATACGGAAAGAGATCTTAATAGTAAACTGAATATAAACAAATACACCATTAAAAATTCAATAAGTTCATTTCTCTCTCAGATTCCAGTATGACAGAAACATGGAAACACATATATAATGAGTGAATCAAAGGGACAGTGGCTGCATTTTCCCCCTCAGCTCCTAGCACTGTGGGCTCAGTTTTATTTCTTAAGTAAAGAAAAGGGCATCAAAAGGCAAGAATGAACAAAATAAAAGCAAACAATAGTGGTTTTGGAAGAACTCGGATCAGATATATTCTTCTCTGTGAGTGTCTTTATTTATTTAGTGGGAGACTTTTGACTGGACACTAGGACATTTATTATTTACCATTATTTTCCACCATGCCTTATAACTTCAGTTGGGAGTAGCATCCAAAAATATAGAAAATAAAGTAGTTGAAATGATTAAAAATAGTAAGCAAGCACAGACAATTTCACTTTGAAAATTTAACAAAAATATCAATTTATATTTTATTTAGGCTACTATATAGCCACCTGCCAATATCTTTTTTCTTTGTCCTTACCTTATTTATCAAAAGTAATTTACCTCATTACCTTGTCTTTTTAATATCCCTTTTTGTAGAGAATCTGGAATCCTTTTTATCTTTACAAATTTGAAATTGCTCTCTAATGATAACACATAATAATTATGTGTAAAATAGAAACTGTATCTTCATGTTATGCATATATGTTCTATTTTACTGTTCTTGCAGTGAATCCTCTGTTGCTATTTAAAAATAATTATATAGCAACATCAAAAGTAGAATGGACTCAAGCTATTCTATCATTTAATTCATTTTTCTTTTTCTACTGCAAATAAATCTGTCACATGGCTAAATTATGGCTCAAATATTAGATGAGTCATTCAACATATTAAGATTAGACAGATTCACTGAACTGGGAATTCAGAACAGGGAAAGAGACAAAGCACAGACTGGAAGTTTGATGAACTAGACTTCAGTAGGTAAAGACATGGTGAAAGATGATTCAAATAAACACATTTACTGCACATGACTGGGATTCTAGAGTTCTAGCGAAATGGGATCAAACACACTGTGAAGCTATAGACTGCTATTTTTAAATAACTCTTGAAGACTGGAACATGGCTAAGGGTCAGAAAGAAAACTCTAGGCTTAGCTTATCAATTTGGGCATTTGGAAGGAAAACATCATTGGATAATTTTACATTCTCTTAAGAGTGAAGGACTCTGATAACTACCATAACTTTATGAGGCATAAGACGTAACTTTTACCACTTTTATTCAGGACAGGGAAACTTCTTGAAATCAAAAATAAGACTAGACATTCATCTTGACCTCAGTATATCTTTGGATTTCCCCCTTTTTAGCATAATAATGACTTTAGAATACAAAATAGACCACACAGCTATCCAGAATGCATACAGTAGCTTGATAATAATATAAGGATCACAATGTTAGTGAATTAACTTTATTTTCCTTCTGGAATTAATAAAAAATTCCTCTATGTAACTTATTGACTCTGAATCCCCGATGGTCCGTTAAAGACATGGGAATGGTATTTAATTAAAAGTGAGTTCCCGCCACTCTGGAAAACAGTATGGAGGTTCCTCAAAAAGTTGAAAATAGAGCTACCCTATGACTCAGCAACTGCACTACTGGGTATTTACCCCAAAGATACAAATGTAGTGATCCAAAGGGGTAGCTGCACCCCAATGTCCACAACAGCTAAACTATGGAAAGAGCCTAGATATCCATCAACAGATGAATGGATAAAGATGTGGTATATATATATACACAATAGCATATCATGCAGTCATCAAAAAAAAAAAAAAAGAAATCTTGCCATTTGCAATGACGTGGATGGAACTAGAGGGTATTATGCTGAGTGAAATAAGTCAATCAGAGAAAGACAAGTATCATATGATCTCACGGATATGAGGAATTTGAGAAACAAGGCAGAGGATCATAGGGGAAGGGAGGGAAAAATGAAACAAGATGAAACCAGAGAGGGAGACAAACCATAAGAGACTCTTACTCTCAGGAAACAAACTGAGGGTCGCTGGAGTGGAGGGGGCTGGGAGGGATTGGGGGGCTGGGTGATGGACATTGGGGAGGGTAAGTGCTATGGTGAGTGCTGTGAATTGTGTAAGACTGATGAATCACAGACCTGTACCTCTGAAACAAATAACACATTATATGTTAAATAAATAATATATATATTTTTAAAGTGAGTTCCTAAAAGGAATGTAAATTCTTCTTACCTTGTACTCACATCTTTTTGACTAATTCCATAACTGGCTTAAATCTGGTAAGAGAAAAAAAAGGTTTGAACTACTCTTGCAGCTGCTGCTGTTGGTATTGATGCTAATACTGCTACACATTGCAGCCCCCCAGGCAAAAGCAGAAGGTTCAGGATTACTGTCTCTAGCACTCAGCAAGCTGGGCAGGTCATATGCATGGCGCAGTGAGAGATAACCATGGGCTTTTCTGCTTGCTAATTACTCACACTGGAACTCTTGATTCACCCAAACATTAGTTAACAATGTTCTATATGAGAATATTAGAGATGTCAGATGGATTCAGTGGTTGAAGCATGAAAATCACAACAAAAAGTTGATTATCAAAAGTACAACCTGATGTGAAATACAGATCAAAAATTTATACAATTATTGATCTATAAGAATTTCAACCTTTTGGGTAAAAATTATTTATTAAATGAAATACTGAAACTAGTTCTGGTAAGGTATCTACAAGAATAATTAAGAGACAAAAAAGACCCACTTTTAACAAAGTATTCTGAAGATGAGTTCTTTGAAATCAAAGCCACCAACCCATCACATACTATTATTTTCTAACCTAGTTTAACAATAATCATTGTACTATGTATTTTGAGAGAATAATGATTTTGAAAGGGTAATTGTTTTCAGAGATTAACCATTTTGCAATGTTTAGATCCAACCTGGTTAATCAACGACTTTGTATGATAAAAGAAAAACTTCTACAGACATCCTAGCTACACTTGTCTCTTTTCCATTACGTATATATTAATGGCAGCAACTTAAAAGTTATCAACATATATCATCAGAAGTATTGTCATAAGTGGCCAAATTCATAATAATCAATGGAAGTAATTGAAGAAGAGCCTTAAAATTATTTCATTCATCAAAGTAGCATTATTCAACTGAAATTGAAAGAATACACTGTCCAATTTGCAATGCAGTATTGATAATGAAATTTTTTGGATTTCTGAAAAAATTACAGTTGTTAATGATCTTAATATGGTCTAAAAAACAGAATTCAGATATATCAACTAAGGAAGTATTGACTGATTCCTTTTTCTTTCTCCTTCCCGATTTCAGATTCATGCATATATATACTTTTTCAGAACTCATTTTTGGGACAATCTTCATTTATTTTAAGCCACATTTATGATACAGTAAAATGGTGGCATGATGTACACTGGTAAATATAGAAGATTGGACTCATTGCTTTTACCCAAATGCTTTATCTTCTCTTTTCTCTTTGTCTCAATAATTTTTTCCTCCAAATTTTATTCAGAATTGAGAGCTCTGGATATATTTTAAAATTATTTTTCCATGGAACTTCTAAAGTTGTCATTTTTCTACTATAAAAACACAACCTTCAATGTACAATTTTTAATCTTTGATCATTTTCATTATATTCCCTTTTTTGTATTCACAAATGTATTTTTACCAAAGAAAGAGGTGAAAAGATAAAATTGTAAAGTGGACCAAAAATATATATGAAACACATAAAACAGAAAGTAAATTATTCACATATCACAGGTTAAAGAGACAAATCATTTTAGGCCTAAAGCAAATTGATGATGTCGCTCCATGACAGGGATTTTATATCTAATTCAAAAGAAATGGGAAGAAAGACCACTGACTGATAATAGTAAATATCATAAAAAGAGACATTTTGATGTCACTTTACCCTTCATTCATTGAAAAGGATAGATCATGGTTTGTTTGTGATGTCAAAGAATGACAAGAAGATAGAAAAATGAAAAGAATAATAACTGAACAATATCTTATTCTTTTTTTTTTTAAAGATTTTATTTATTTATTTGAGAGAGAGAGAATGAGAGACAGAGAGCACGAGAGGGAAGAGGGCAGAGGGAGAAGCAGACCCCCTGCTAAGCAGGGAGCCCGATGTGGGACTCGATCCTGGGACTCCAGGATCATGACCTGAGCCGAAGGCAGTCGCTTAACCAACTGAGCCACCCAGGCGCCCGAACAATATCTTATTCTTAAAAGATGTCAATTATGCCACTTACATGTTGTCTAAATATTGTGATTTTTTTTTACTTCAAACTATTTTTAAACTGTGTTTACTTCAAACACAAAAATACTGAGGTAATATTATTGTCAATGTGATTTCAGCATACTCTTTCTCTCTCTCTAATTTGTAAGTATTTGAATCTAACTTGGACTTAAGAAAATCTCTCCTGAAATCTATCAATCTGGTATAAAAAATAATTTACCTTAGAGAGTTTCATTACGTTCTGACAAGAAATGCACATTAAAACTAGAATGTAGTATCTAGTTATAATGTTTCATATATTAGTACAAAGTTCCCAGACATATATATGTGCTCTTTTTTCTGGATTTAGAAGCAGGAAAATAGTTGAAACCCAGGTGATCTTTTTTTAAAAAATATTTTACTACATAACAGTGCTTCTCAAAATATATTGTTAGGGTACCAGTTCTGTGACATTGGAAACTACTAGATACTACTAGAAACTACTAGATACTACTAGATAGAAGAATATACAGTAAAAAATATTTGGGGAACAATCTGAACTGGTATCCTTATTGTAGAACTTCTCAGAACCCTTAATATTATATAATACCTATTTTGAATTTGTCAAAAGAGCAATATAGTATAACACATTCCAAACATATTGACCACATTTGCTTCAAGAAGAATCTTGCAGAAATAATAATTTACAGCATAAATTTTGGCAGACACTGAGATGTTTTGTTGAATTTTTTGGGAAATAAAAGATAATTTTTTTAATAAGAAATTACAGTATCCCAATATATTTGAAATTCACAAATGTGTACAGATAGGGCCCTACAAAGAGTGCCTAGCATAAGTGAGTACTCAATAGGAAGCAGATTTATTTTTTTATTTTTATCTTATTATTAGGTGTGTAGGTTTTTAGCAAATAAATTTAAACCATTCTTAAAATCCTAACACACTATGAAAATAACTGACATAATGTAAAGGACTTCTGAGAATTTCAGATAAACACTGTCTCATTCTAGTGTTATCAGAGATCCTTCTTAGGAAGCAGAAGTGAACTTTCACAGTCACTAATTTTCTAGGTGTCAGTATGTGTTGAAATTATCTTACTAAACTGCAGCAACAAATCATGTATTTAATTTTTTTAACGCAGGTATTTGGTGGTGTTTTTTAAGTTATTTCTACTCAATGGCACATTTGCAAAATAATTACCTGGCAATAAACATGCAACTCAGGAAAATAAATTAGAGATGATGAGTAAAATCAAGCCAATGTCTTCGGTTTAATGCCCATTTGGCAGGTCAGTGCTTCTCAAACTTGAATGCACATGATGATCCCCCGAGGTCATTTTAAGAACACAGCTTCCTAAGCCTCACCTTGCCCAGAGATTCTGATTGGGTAGGTCTGAGGTCAGTCCACGTAACTGTTTTTTCTTTTTTTTTTCTTTTTAAGGTTTTATTTATTTGACAGAGACAGAGACAGAGACAGTGAGAGCTGGAACACAAGCAGGGGGAGTGGGAGAGGGAGAAGCAGGCTTCCCGCTGAGCAGGGAGCCCGATGCGGGGCTCGATCCCAGGACCCTGGGATCATGACCTGAGCCGAAGGCAGCCGCTTAACAACTGAGCCACCCAGGCACCCCAATAACTGTTTTTTCCACATGCCTCAGGCCATTCTAAAACTTCTGATCCAGGGACCATACTTTGCCAGATACTAGGTCAGGAGGATCTCACAGACTTGCCTGATCACTTTCTTCTTCCTCTGAGATGGCTACATTCTCTTAGTTTACTTGTTTTTTATGGATGTTGCTATTATTACTATGTCACAAGGCAGATTTATCAAAAGGGTAGCACAACTTTTGTAGAAACAGAAAACAGCTTAGTTATAGTTTAATCATATTAGAGATTAAAAAGAAAGAAATACAATGTATCATAAATGTGCCATGTTATTTACTGATGACCAATATACTGAGATGTAACAGGCAAAAGAAACGGATATTCTTTTCCCCTTCAACTGTGTTTCTCAAGAACAGAACTTTTAAGGGTTGAGTTGTATTCCTGAAAACTCAAAGTACAATCTACTTTCTTATTTATTGATCCATAACTGTTTAATCAACTGCTATTAGACATTAGGCACTTGCTTCATGCAGATAAAACACCTCTACCTTCAAGGTACTTCCAGTATTCGGGTACTCTGAGATCTGCTGAACTAGTTGGATGGTGAGCAACAACATTTCTCTATGACTAACAGACATTTAGTAAATGAGTCTATATTTGCCTGTATATCCATGTTGAGTTTTAAGCTTTTAATAAACTATGTAGGTTTTTATTCTTACAGAAATATTAGTAATGCTTTAAGATTGTTCTTTACCTTGCAGCGCTTCCACATTATTGACCATTTTGGTTTTCCTCAGTGATGTGTGGAAACCTGCCTTAAAGATATCAAAGGGCCCTTTTGTCTAACTAAGCTATAAAACCAAACTTTGATTTCACCAGGTAATTATGTCATATTACCTGCCCTTCACTAAGGCAGCGTAGGCCTTATCTTTGTGTTTTGTATTAAAAAACTGGTATTTAAAAGAGAGCTATTAACTTCCAAGGAATAGGAAATTCCATGGAAAATAAAATGTTGCAACCACTACAATCTCACTTTGTCAGTTGTACAAATTAAATTCCCATTTCTTAATATTTTGTATATTCATAGCTATTTATAGGAAGATGGGCATAAAGGGCCAGAAAGACACAATATAATAGAAGATATTTTAATATTGCCAGCATACATTTTGCACAATAGTTCAACAATGAGTTTGCATCACTTGTGGAGATTTTTCTCTCACTTTCATAGGTGTACTCCAAAACAAACTTTTATTCAACTACGAATGACAACTTTGAATTAATTAAAGCTTTTAAGAACACATATGTATGTATACACTTAAATACATCCACACAGGGCGCCTGGGTGGCTCAGTCGGTTAAGCGACTGCCTTCGGCTCAGGTCATGATCCTGGAGTCCCGGGATCGAGTCCCGCATCGGGCTCCCTGCTCAGCGGGGAGTCTGCTTCTCCCTCTGACCCTCCTCCCTCTCGTGCTCTCTGTCTCTCATTCTCTCTCACAAATAAATAAATAAAATCTTTAAAAAAATAAAAAATAAAAAAAAAATACATCCACACACATATACACACACATACATGTGTATATGTATGTATATTTGTAAACTCTTAGAATTCATCCATGTAAGATGGTTTTCTTCATCCATTACCCACTCATCACAGTCTCCTTATTTACTCTAGGTAAGGAAATGTACAAGAAAAATGGTAGCAATGAGAAATATCACTTATTTGATTAGAGTCATTTGATTTTTTTCAGGGATGCATTGCAAATAACTAAACCAACCAAACAAGATTTCTAATCTGTGTGTTTCAAAAAGGCTTTATGAGTTTCCTAATTTACTATCCAATAACATACAGAGTTTCTATAGCAACTGTGTAAGAAAACACAGCACTTGTGTTATAGCACTTGAAAAAGGAGGAATGCTCCATAGGCACTCAAATACATTTTAAAAATTAGATAATAACCCCTCTCAGTGAGTAGGAAACTCTGTTGCATTTACAAATAGAACTTCATATTGTCTTCCCTGGAGAATGATTATATCTACATTTATATCTATACCTTTATATCTATATACAAGTCCATTTTCAAAGAAGTTAGCTAGATACAGAATTTGTAGTTTATGGTAAATTGTATTTATTACTGAATAAATGACTGCTATTCTTCATCAAAACTTTCTTTCACTATTTTTATTTAGAAGCCAAGATTATTTTATTAATTTGTTTTTTAAAGAAATATTTTTAGAGGAGTTTTAGGTTTACAACAGAATTGAGAAGATACAGGGTTCCCGGATACCCACTGACCTGCCACCTGCATAGCCTCTCCCATTACTGATATTGCTCAACTGATTGGCACTTCTATTTTTTACCAAAGATGAAACTTCATTGACATATCAGAACCACCCAAAGTCCATAATTTACATTACAATCTGCTCTTGGTGTTGTACATTCTATAGGTTTCCACAAATGTGTAATGATATACATCAATCATGATAGTACCAAACAGTACTTTCACTGCCCTAAAAATTCTCTGTGCTCAGTCTAATTCATCTCCTCTGTCAAATCCTGGCAACCACTGATATTTTTACTATCTCCATAGTTTTGCCTTCCAGAATGTCACATCATAAATGTAGAACTTTCACGTTGGCTTATTTCACTTAGTAACACGTATTTAAGTTTCCTCCATGTCTTTTCATGGACTGTTAGCTCTTATCTTTTTAACTTTAAAAAATATTCCATTTTCTGAATGTACCACAGTTTATTTAACCATTTACTTAGTGAAGGACATCTTTGTTGCTTCCAAGCTTTGGTGATTATGAATAAAAGTGCTATAAGTTCCTATGTTAAGGCTTTTGTATAGACACAAGTTTTCAACTCCTTTGGGTAAATATCAAGGGGTACAGTTGCTGAATCCTATGGTAAGAGTATGCTTAATTTTGTAAAAAAACTGCCAAAATGTTTTCCAGAATGGCTGTATCATTTTGCATTCCTACCAAATATAAATGAGAGTTCTAGTTGTTCCACCTTCTCGTCAACATTTGGTGTTATCAGTGTTCTGTATTTTGGCCACTCTAATAGGTAAACAGTGGTATTGCACTATTGCTTTAATTTGCATTTCCCTGATAGCCTATGATGTGGAGCATCTTTTCCTATGCTTATTTGCCATCTGTATATCTTCCTTGATGAGCTGTATGTTAAAGTCTTTGTCTTATTTATTAATCTGTTTTTTGCCTTTTTCACTATTGAGTTTTAAGAGTCCTTTGTGTATTTTAGATAACATCCTTTATCAGATGTGTCTTTTAATATTTTCTCCCAGTCTGTGGTTTGTCTTCTCCATTTCATCAATTATTTCTTTCACAGATTGTGCCTCTTGTGTTGTATCTGGAAAGTTATCACCAAACCCAAGGTCACCTAGTTTTTCTCCTATGTTATCTTCTAGGTGTTTTACAGTTTTGCCTTTTAACTTTAGGTCTGTAATCCATGTTCAGTTAACTTTTGGTATAATTTGTTTTTATTTTACTTTACAAAAGTATTGGTGTGCAACACACTGAAAATATATAAAAACAACAATAAAAAATCATCCTTTCACACCAGATAGTTTGAAAGCACTACCCCTTGGCACTTACCCATTTTCCCCCTTATTTCTATGCAATGTCATGTTCTTTCAGTCCTCTGGGAGATTTCATACATTCTTCTATTCATTGCAATCACTGTCACTGTTGTCTCATTGCTTGTTTCATGTCTTTTGATGTTTCTACATGGTCAGTTCCTACATGTCATCACTAAACATGCTAACATCTTTTGGTTGAGGAATGGAGATCTCTTTGTTTTGATGACTGAAAGGTGAAGTTGTATTGTGCTCAAATGTTTCTCACAGGTATATCATCTGTCAACCATTCTTACAGTTCTTTCTGTTCTCGCCTTCTCTTGTACTCAGATCGGTATGCATGAAGGCAGATAAGTTATTTACTGAATGAAGTATTTTCCTCATGTTGCACATGCTATTTTTGCTCCCAAACTCCTCTCTCTTTCCCGATTTATCTTCAAATCTTGCACTGTCCTGGATTAACTCAATTTTATGAACATGGTAGTGAATATTCTTGCTAAAAATGTAAATTCTAAATATCCCATGCCTAGCTGAAGATTAATACCATTGTGTATTGAATATTGCTTTGAAAACTGAAAGCTATATTTCTCAGAAATCTATGTCTATGTTTTTATTGAAAAAATATGAGGCCTCTTAAACCTTCAATTTATACTAAAAGTGAATATAAGTATAACAGCAACTTAATATTTTTATCTTCATTTTTTTATTCTAAATAATTTGCCATTATCACAAACCAACTAAAACAACAACTACAATATAATTATACCTGAAGATTACACACAACTACTCACTTTTACCAATTTGCAGATCAGACTCAATGCTCTAAGGAACTGTATGTTTTTGAATACTCACTAATAAGGTAAAGGAGGAAAAGAAGTCTACCTTTTTTCAATATTTCAGAAGTGTGAGACACACAGATTTATATGATTAGGCATTATGTCATTTTAATTACAAAATACCCCTCAAATATGTTAATTTGCATCTTGCAATAACTATTCAAAATATAGATCCCAAAGTATTCCTATGGCAATAGAAAAACTTTCTAAGCAAAGGCATTTGGGTCACCTAGGACTTTAGGATAAAGAATTGAAAACCACCAGGCTGTTAGGCTGTTAGAACTGTTTTCATTGCCAGCCATTATTTCAATATATTCAGTGCCTTAATGACTACTTGACACTACTGAATTTCTGAGCCACACTTACACACACAGATAATATATTTTTTCATGATACCACCTTAAAAATAAACAATGATAGCATAGGAGTTGCTTTGGAAGCCAACAAAAATTATTCAGAATTCCAGTGAGTTTTCCTGATAGGCGTCTCCTTAGGCAGTCTATATTTTGGAAATAATTTTTCTTCTTTTACTGAAGAGTTGCTATCTAAGTCTTGCTGAGTAGTACTATTAGATTTCTGCACCTGGACATCTCTCTTTTCAATCGAAAAGGGAAAAATGAAGGTGGGGAAATCGGAGGGGAAGATGAACCATGAGAGACTATGGACTCTGAGAAACAAACTGAGGGTTCTAGAGGGGAAGGGGTGGGGGTATGGGTTAGCCTGGTGATGGGTATTAAAGAGGGCACGTATTGCATGGAGCACTGGGTGTTATATGCAAACAATGAATCATGGAACACTACATCAAAAACTAATGATGTAATGTATGGTGATTAACATAATAAAAAAATAGATTAACGGAAAAAAAAAACAACTATGTATCCTTAGGGACATGGAAATGTTCAATGTGCCAATAGCAAAAAAACATTTCTAAAAATTTGATCCTGTGTTAGTGTGAGAACATTTCTTGCTTCCTGATTATATCACACAGAACAATTTCATTCATTCTATAAACTAATAAAATGAACTGAAATTGAACTGTCTAAATCAACTTTAAATTAATACAAGTTATCAATTTTTGATCATATGTAACTCACAGTGGGAGGAAGGTCAACTCTCTTGTCAGTCAATAGTCCTGAAACCCCAGTAAGCACCTCATACATTCTCATCCAGCACTACTTTTGGATTATACTCAGAACACTGAAAATATTTACACCTGGGTTGGCAAATTCCCTCTTATGTTATCTTCATTCACTCAACAGGTAATTTTCAATTCTTTTTCAAACTTTGAGAAACATTTGTTTTTCCTGAAAAAGAAAAGGAAAATCTTTCTACTTCTTGGATCTATTCTTTTCCTACTCTTTATTCCATGGCTTCAACACTCTCCCTAAGTAACTAAGCTGTTAAAGTTCCAGGGTTTTTCACAAAATTCTCCTAATATAGAGACCATTCAAGTCAAACTGATCAAGTTCTATCTCCTCTCCTGATCTTTTATTTTGTCCACTGAGATTCCTTTGTTGCAATTAACCTTCCAAATAACATGTCTATATATCTATATCTACATCTATATCTATCTACATAGTTTTCAGTAAATTTACTCATCGTATTAGTTATAGGAGTTTCCACAAAGAATTATAAATACACTTAATCATGAGAACTGTGTGACAGCACAATGTTATCAGTCTTTATTCCTTTTTGCATGTCTCCAGTATTTCTCTTTTTACATCTCACTGCTAAGAAATTTTCAAAAATTTTCCCTAGTGGAAAAAATCTTCATTTCTCAAATTAGTCCATGAATCAAAATTCAAATGATTTTATAAACTTAATTTCAACATTAGACAGTAACATGTGTGTGATAGATTAGCAGGCAAATCTTTAATCCAAAAGTGACAATACTTAAATTCAGGACAGCAATATGGCAAACCTCCAGCATAAAAACTTCCAATAAGAAGAAATAAGGTTCAACTTTTAATCACTTTAATAAAGGTGAAGACACTTGCATCGAAGGGGTTTGTAAAAGATCAAATCTGACCTACTTGCCCTTATATTGATCCATACTGGTATAAACATGTTAAGATAACAAATAATATGATAACATATGTTGAACAAATGGGAATACAAGCTAATGAACATCTTCATTCCAAATGAGTATTTTTGGTTATACTTTGGAGTGTAAATAAATTTTCAACTATTTTTTCAGCCAGATGCCTATCAACTGGAATCTTATAGCTCAATAAGAATTTTTAAGTTGAAATATTTCTCTAGTTTGCAGTTTTGAAGAAAACAATTAAGTCTGTCTGCAAAAATAAATTTTAAGACCAAAGAGAGCTTTGTTACAAAGTGATGATGGTACAAGGGGGCAGATGGATAAAACCATCCATCACTATGACACTGGGTAAGAGCAGAGTCATGCAATCCTTCTGAAAAGTTTTATTTATATATGTCTGCTGAGGTTCTTTATTTCCAACTTAGTAGAGCAGAATGGGTTTCAAGTAGAATAAAGGGAAAACATGTTTGTTTTTAAAATTAAATTTTCTATATGCATAGTGGAACACATACCAATTTTAAAATTCTATTGACAGTTCCATTTTTTCTTTTTTAAATTTTCTCATGTTTATTTTTTTAATTTAAATTCAATTAGCCAACTTAGAGCACACCATTAGTTTCAGATGTAGTGTTCAATAATTTATCAGTTGCGTATAACACCCAGTACTCATCACATCACATGCCCTCCTTAATGCCCATCACCCAATTACCCCATCCTCTTACCCACCTCCCCTCCAGCAACCCTCAGTTTGTTTTCTATAGTTAAGAGTCTCTCATGGTTTTTCTCCCTCTCTGATGACTTCCCATTCAGTTTTCCCTCCCTTCCCCAATGATCCTCTGCCCTCCTTCTTATATTCCAAATATGAGTGAAACCATATGATAATTGTCTTTCTCTGATTGACTTATTTTGCTCAGCATAATATCCTCCAGTTCCATCCATGTCAATGTAACTGGTAAGTATTCATCCTTTCTGATGGCTGAGTAATATTCCAACAGATGAATGGATAAAGAAGATGTGGTGTGTGTGTATATATATTATATATATACAATGGAATATTACTCAGCCATATTTATTTCTAAATTAATTTATTTAGAAAAGGTTTTCGTCTGAAAAAAAGTTTACAAATTTCAATCTTTGAACTAAAACCCTTTTTTAGATATTTTATATCTAACTTGTTTTTCCTTTATAGAAGCATTTTCTAATAGTGTCTTATTGTTTCAGGAGATTGGTATTTTCCTGTCAGTTGATCATTTTGGCTCTTGGCCACTCCCACTTATCAGTTCTGTTTGCCCTAGAAACCAATACAAAATAGAAATAATAACTCCCATTCAAAATTTAAAAACATATTTTTTAAATTCCCACTACAGCAGCTCTCTAGCCAAACTGGTATTTATTTATTTCCTCCAAATATGCAATATGTTCTCCATATAAGCTTACAATATTTCTACTGTCTGAAGTGCAGTATTTGAAATAGGAATTTCCACTCTGCTCTAACAGCTAAATACTTAAATCAGATATTTCACACTAGTAACAATGGTAGATTTAAAATTCTGGGAGTGTTTGGGTTTCTTTTTGGTCCTGGCCAGTTTGTGTGTGTGTGTGTGTGTGTGTGTTATCACTTGTTAGTATTTAAAAATCTGGACATTTAATACAAAGTTGAGATTTTCTTATTCTCATAAAAATTGGGATATCTGCCAATTCTGGGTCAACTCTTGCAGACTCTACTCAAGCTGAGTGGCTATTTCTCTGTTAGGACCTCACCTACTCAAGGGTGTGGCTTCCACTTGAGTCATGGGTTGACTCCAAAGGGTACTTGAGTTTATAAAATTGGATCTGAAACCTATCTTTCCCTCCATTGAGTCTGCTTCTGTCCTCCTAGCTCTATTTTTATTTAAAAGGCTAATTTGGAACTTACCATAAACATGACATGGTTTCACTACATTGTGAGTCTCCCAAGTGGATTATAAACTCATTAAGCATACAGACCATATTTTGCATCAGTCTTATATATCTTGCTTTTTAGTATAATACCCTGGACACATAATGGCTTTTAGGAGAATATTTTATTTTACCAATGGCTTAGTATGTAAGGAAGTGCTTCTATTGTTTTAATAGAAATTAATTTAAATGAATGTGTATTACACACATCTGGGCACTCCAGGTTTATGTCTTTCTCCCCAACATGTATGTTACTGTCTCAGAAATCTCACAAGAGAACACTTGGTTTAATTCAGGCAATCATGTTCAAGTAGTTCGTTTTGGTTCCAATCACTTGACTTAAATATTTGCAAGTAATGTGTAGGAAGGGAATCCTGGAAATAAATGTAGAAAATTACCACAGGTATCATTTTTGGCAAAAAGAATTTGCCTCCCCTCAGTCATGTTTCATATACTATGGAAATGCAACTTAAAATTCAGAGGGTACGTAATACTCCATGAAAATTACAGTTTCATTATGTAGTAAATGGAATATGTAAGATATATAGAATCAGGAATGGAAAAAATCAAACCACGTAGATCACAGAAGTTCAAAGCTCTTAATTAGAGTTTAAATTATGACTTCAGATTCTTCAAAGGCAGTTTAAGTACTTTCTAAACCATAAAGAATAGATTATATGTATGCAAATTAGAACTTATCTGAGTGATAGAATGAAACATACGTTAGGACAGTATTTTAGTTATAGTTATCCCCTGCTTTTTCAAAGTTGACGTTACGCCACTTCACTTTTACAAAAGACCCACAATTGTACCTGTTTTCACTAACTGAACGAAATCTGAAGACGATTTTCATTTTTAGGAAAAAAGGCAAAAAGCAAAAAAATAACGCTCAGTGTTTGTTTTGCAGCGAGTCATTATAGAGGCAGCACACAACCCAAGCAGTGAGAGTGCCATTTCCAAGCTTCTTCCCTGGGAACTACACTCAGCATCTCAGCATCAAGCTACCGTTATTTTGAGCTATGTCTGTGAGCATACATGCTTTAGCTCAATTTATTTTGTGCATCTGTTATCAAGATGTGTCCTAAGGTATCAGAAAAAACCTAAAAGAGGTTATTTTGGGGGCCTGGAAATGCTCAAAATTTTTTCCATATGAAGTAATGGTAATTGTTTCTTCACTTTATACCATTTTGAACTTATTAGGCTGTTTAGTCAGTTATACCAGTGTAACATTTCAACCCCAATTTGTGTTGTATATTTATGATACTAATTTAGTTTTGGACATAAAGTTTTATTAAGTATTTCTTGAATTAGATACTAATTACATTGTTCACTCATTAATTATGCACATTATTGATAAGTATTTCAGCTGTTAGAATGTTTTGTAAAATAAAAAAATTCATAATTATTTCTATCATTACTCTGGTAATTTGACATTATATAACAAATTATTTTAATTTTGATTTATTTTGCTGAAGTGAATTGTCCCTTTTAATACCTTAGAAAAACTGAACTTAAAGAAAGATAAAATATGATAAATTTCAAACACACAGAAAACAATTTTCAAATAAAGGAAAAACCATCAAACCAGAAAGGAAGAGAGAAATCCAAGTGAGAGGAACACATTTGAACTAACTCTCTAACAACCCACTGGAGATAACACTCCCAAAATTTGACCCAGGAGATAAGTGATTCCTGTATGGGGAAGAGGAATGTGGTCTTCGCTGTAGAAAGCAGAACTGCTGAAACTCCAACTGATGGTGCACAGATTCTTCTTCTTTTTTTTTTTTTAAGATTTATTTATTTATTTGAAAGAGAGAAGCGGGGAGGGGCAGAGGGAGAGAATCTTTCAAGCAGACTCCCTGCTGAGCGTGGATTTCCCACAACCCATGAGATCATGACCTGAGCTGAAACCATGAGTCAGAAGCTTAATTGACTGAGCCACCCAGGAGCCCCAGTGGTTGACAGATTCTTGACCACACTTTAGTCAGGCTCTCCTGAGCCCTTTTCTTGACTAGGACTCCATCTTTTTTTCTTTTCTTTTCTTTTCTTTTCTGCCCTTTTCTTGACTAGGACTCCATCTTTTTTTTTTTTCTTTTTCCTTTCTTTTCATTTTTCTTTTCTTTTCTTTCTTTCCTTCCTTCTGTTCTTTCTTTCTTTCTTTCTTTTTTAAAGATTTTATTTGACAGAGACAGTGAGAGAGGGAACACAAGCAGGGGGAGTGGGAGACCGAGACGCAGGCTTCCAGCTGAGCAGGGAGCCCTATGTGGGGCTCGATCCCAGGACCCTGGGACCATGACCTGAGCTGAAGGCAGATGCTTAATGACTGAGCCACCCAGGCACCCATCCACCTTTATTAAAAACTATTGGAGAAAATCAACACAAATTATTTTATCTACCTCACCAACTCCTCTTCACACACACACACACACACACACAAAACTCATAGACATAAAATAAAAGGTCTGAAAACCACTAGCATAGCTTCTAACACCTCAAGGCCACATCCCTAGGATGACTCCAGCTCCTTTTAAAATGGCTGCCTGAGAAAGAGTGAGGCTGCCAAAAGAATTTACATTTGTTCCTGCCAACACTGGAACATAGGAACTCTGTTCCCCGGTCTCTGTGGGAAGATAGGAACCTAAGTTATATTAGCCAGTTAGCAAACTCAGGTGATCTAGTCACGGGTCCCCACCCCTCTTCCTAATTTTGTAAATTTCCACCTCCTTGAGTCTACTCAACTCCCCATAGTTCCCCCTCCTTACTCTCTCACTCTCCTTTTAAAATACCCAGTCACCTCTACACAAATGGAAGTTGAATTCAGTTCATAGGGGACCCTCTTACCAACTACAGTAATTTATTACTGAATAAAACGTGTCCTTGCCTTGTCTGCCTTTGAAATGATCCATACAAGAAATGAGGGATTAAAGACACACTCTTCATCACCCAGGAAAAGATAAAGAGATGACTGAGGAGAAAAAAATAAACTATAAGAAATTAGTAACCCAAACCTCTAACCTGAATTAACTATAAGAAATTACTACTCTAGGGATACCTGGGTAGGCTCAGTCAGTTAAGCGTCTGCCTTCAGCTCAGGTCATGATCCCAGGGTCCTGGGATCAAGTCCCACATCGGGCTCCTTGCACAGCGGGGAGCCTGCTTCTCCCTCTGCCTATGCTGCTTCCCCTGCTTGTGTGCTGTCAAATAAATAAAATCTTAAAAAAAAAAAAAAAAAGAAATTACCACTCTAAATTTCATAAATCATCTGTCACACCTTTTTTATTACCTACAATTTACTGAACTAGAAGGTAATTAACCCTGTATAAAATGAGTGCAAGATTAAAAATTGCAAAAAAAGAGGGGAAAATAGTGAATAAGAATGAAAAGAATCAAGGACCTGTTGAATGAAAAATGTTAAAATAATTTGAAAGAAACTATAAAATAAGTATATTTGAAAGTTAAAGAGAAAATTAAAATGAAAGATAAAAAATATATGATTATATGTAAAGGAAGACATAATTGGGAAAAAAATCAAATAATTTTCTAAAACTGAAAACATAGTGACTTTATCATAACAGTGTTCCTTTTCTTACCAGCACTATTTCCTCATTTTTCCTTCAAATAGAAATTCTATTTTATTTTTTCAAATATTCTCTATTCTTCTACCTAGTTAAATGCCTCAGAAGATACTACTCAAGACCAACTTCCAAAGACAGACCTGACTGGTACACAGAAAATCCCACTACATAGCCTATGATTTAGTTCTAGAATAGGAATATATCAGAATTTGGCTCGAGGAGATATGAGGGAAAAATACCATTGAACTAGTAAGAAAAAGTTTAGCTTTTCCAATTGGTCTATGTTTTGTGTCAATAGTCTGTCTATACATCATATACAACACACAATATTTATATAATATAATGATATAACAATATAATATAAATGTTACATTATATATTAGTATACATTATATTATTATTATGGATTAGGCTATTCATGGAATTATAAAGATGCATAGAAAATGGCAAAGCAAAGAAATGCAAAAGAAATTTGATACTAAAGACATGAACCTAACTGCATAATGTATCTATTCTGGAGGCTACACTACCTCTAGACTTTTTGTTGTACAAGTATTTTTTCTGGTTTTCTGTTACTCGCAGGCTACATCTTTAACTGACATACACTGAAATATAAAAGTCAGTGGATAGATGAATAAAAGTAAGTTAGGTAAGCCTAAAGAA
This sequence comes from Neomonachus schauinslandi, assembly GCF_002201575.2. Classification (NCBI taxonomy): domain Eukaryota; kingdom Metazoa; phylum Chordata; class Mammalia; order Carnivora; family Phocidae; genus Neomonachus; species Neomonachus schauinslandi. The sequence continues at coordinate 80,026,071 of NC_058409.1, read as the reverse complement.
AAGATAAAGATGATGGGAGGAAAAATATAAAAAGGGATTTTCATCACAAGTTAAAATACAGGAACAGGGGATTTAAAAATCTAAAAGTTTTTAATAAGAGACAAAAAACTGATCTATATTTGTATACTATATAAATAATTTTACAATCCATATTATTTAGATACTATACTATCTATATTATCTTTACATAATATCCCTTCCTATATTTATATGCTCTTTCATATACAATGTACATGAATATATATTTATGAATATATACATATACACGAAAAATACATATACACATGTATATATACACATGCATACACAATTATGCCATATATTAGAAATGTCAAACACATTCACAATAAAAATAAGAGGACTGAATGATTGAGAAAGCCACAAAATGAAGTAGTAAATTTTCACTGCTGGATATGTTATCAATTTATACTTCTTTACAAACTGTTCTCAAATTTCAAAGCTAGTATAAAATAAAATAAATTTTATTTGAAAATGGGATCTATTCCAACTGATTAGAAATTTACTTCATTTATTTAAACTGCTATCTGGTATTCCATTGTATAAATGTATCCATTCCCATTACTGGTGAATGAAATCTCTATTAAATTTATGTTAAAACTTAATGTTAAGTGGGCACCTGGGTGGCTCAGTTGGTTAAGCGACTGCCTTGGGCTCAGGTCATGATCCTGGAGTCCCAGGATCGAGTCCGGCATCGGCTCCCTGCTCAGCAGGGAGTCTGCTTCTCCCTCTGACCCTCCCCTCTCTCGTGCTCTCTCTTCCATTCTCTCTCTCAAATAAATAAATAAAATCTTTAAAAAAAAAAAAACTTAATGTTAAGTAAGAAGAGTTACACAGGTTCAATATGCAATCATTTATATAAAATAAACATATTTTATATAATATTTTTAGCTTCAGCTATATATCTGATACTTTAAACATGGATGGTAATGCTACACACTAAAGGAGGTAATGAATAGAGTTCTGGAGGAAAGCACAAAGATATCTGTAATTTTTATTTTACATATAAACGTGTAAATAAATAATACGTAAATAAAATCACCTTTTTGCACCAAAGACGTCTCAAGAATTCTTTCTTGGCCATCAGCTTCGAACCCTAATGTGTTTCCTACATCATATAACATTTAAATATTCTGAGTGATGGACATATGGGTATTCACAACATCATTTTCTGTTCTTTTCTTCAACATAAAATTATCAAAACACAAATAAATATATAAACATAAGTTATAGTTCTGCCATATTATAAAAATAAATTCTGAGGCCTCACTGTATGCATGTGTACTAGATAGCAGGGTTGTATGGTTGATAGTTTACAAATAACTAGATGAGAGAAGTTGAGTGGATGGCCTTGGACAAGTAATTTGACATTTTTGAATCTCTTATCAATAAAAGCAAAAACAATAACAGTGCTTGCCTTGTATAGTTCTTTTGAAAATTAAATGAGACAACATATATAAAGTTCCTGAAATATAGAAGGGAATCAGCAAATGTTAGTTCCTCTCTCACCAATATCCAGTTTCCTTTGTAACTCATCCCAGAGGACAGGAAGTTTCAGTTGCCTTCATCCTTAAACATTTTCTTAATCAATTATTCTAAAGATATTCTATGATATTCTGATATTCAAGGCAAGCACTATTACACTTTAGAATTTTCAAAAATCCAGATTAACCAGAATTCAAGAGAAACAATATTTAAAATATTTGCTATATTGTACATGACTAGCTTACAGGTTTTAGGTATATCAATTTTCTTTTCATTTTATTAGTATTTGAATATTACCCCTTTATTTGCTCAGATTCATTCTAGAAATCTTACTTTTATTTAAATTATATTTACATTGTTAATATTTATGTTTGTACTACAAATTGTATACTTCCTCTTAAAACTAATAACTAATAATTAAAAATAATAAACAAGGGTTTTGAAATTGGGCAGGTTTTGTTTTGCCAGCTCCTTTTCCTCTGTATAATATTGGAGTTAGGGCATTACTGAATGCCAATAGTATTCAATAAGGCAAACTGGCTTTGAAAATACCTTTAACTTTGAGAATTTGTCCTTTTTTCAGCCTGATATTCTTTGACTGATATTTAATAATATGTTGCCTTGGTAGGAGATAAGAGGTAGAAAGTATGTAGAAAGTATGAAAGTATGTAAGAAGAGGTAGAAAATATGTAAGAATATCCAGTATTGCATATTAAGGTATTTTCATCCTTACAGACCAATTTTTATTTATGGTTTGATATATGTGACATATCATGTATCTTTCAAAAGAGGTAATATTTTGACCAGGCAGGAAATTGTACACCAAATTATATTTTACCCACATACACACACTTATGCACATAAATACATACTCTCTCTTTTCTGAATTTGAAAATTTATCACCTATAGAAGAATACTTACTTTTCAAATATTTCTATTAAATGCCACCTAATGAATAGAAACTTAAATACAAAATTTAGATTGTATTTGGGAAATTTAGGATTGTAAATCCACTTCTTAATGTTGTAACACTCACGGAAGTCTGTATCCCATGGCTTTCTAATAATTGTAATCTGCTTTGCCCCCTGTGTTAGAGATATAATTATGTTAACAGCTTTCCTACACAGGCACCATACATTGCCATTATGAGGCTAACTTCATTTAATTAGCATCATGTAGTAAATTAGCAGTTATAAGGACTGCTGGGTACAAGGGGATCTCCATTTTCTCACCATTTACTTAATCCTCAGTCAATGTTAAGATTACTGCTCAATGAATTTCCATAGCAAAATCACCCTCCTCAGATTTGTGGTTCAGCGTTTGTATGGATTTCGAACAGTTTTCTCTGGATGCTCACAATTTAGGATTACTGAAACCCCGTCCTGCTCCTTGTTGGAAAGACACAGGAATGCAGAGAGATAATGCCCATGTGAATGCATTCTTTTTCTTTCAAAACAACTATTTTTTTAAACAACTTGATGAAAAGAGTAGTATTAGCTAGAATATAAATGGAAAGGCAGAATGATTCCTTTTAAAAGGAAATTCCCAGATTTTATTTGTATTTTAGTGAGCAGACCTTTCTATGTCTAGTACTTGGTGGAAACACATAAAATTAAAATTAAATTACACTGTTATTTATCCCATTATTGGACTTACAGTGTGCTGTGCAGATGACTAACTTCTGTGTTTGTGTGTGAGTATGTGCTTGGTAATTCATTGTTTTCAACTTTGTTAAGAATTATTTTCAGAGTAGCACAAACTACCAGTTTTAAACAGAAATTATCAAAATCATAGACCATCAGGAAAACATATTTATTTGTTTAATATAGAAGAGACATGACACATACTTAAAATGTCACCTTATCTTGGGGCACCTGGGTGGCTCAGTCAGTTAAGCATCCAACTCTTCATTTTGGTTCAGGTCATGATCTCAGGGTCGTGAGATCAAGCCCCGAGATGAGCTTCATAATAGGCATGGAGTCTGCTTAAGATTCTCTCTCTTTCTCTCCCTCTCTACCCCTCTCCTGCCTCGTGTATGCATGAACTCTCCCTCTAAAAAGAGTCATCTTGGTATTTCAATATAAGTTAATTCTATGGCTACATATATACATATACACACTCTGTAAGTAACTTCCAATTATGGTTTTATGATCAGAGTCTCTAACTAATAATTCAGACTCCAGACATACTGAAGATCTTCCCAAAGCATTGTAAAGAGTAGTCTAAAAAGTTCTGTTGTCTAATTTCCCTCTGGATCTACATGTGCCCTGCCACATAATCTATGAATACTAAATACCACACATGTGTACAAAACATTTCATATATGTTAAAGTGAAAACGACACTCAATTTTTACTGGTAATCAAACAAATGGAAAGTGTGAGGATTTATTTTTAGATTACAAACAGTCCCTGACTTACAATGGTTTGACTTACAATTTTTTGACTTTATGATGGTACAAAAGCAATAGGAATTCAGTAGAAAACATACGTCAAATTTTGAATTTTTATCTTTTCCAGATTAGCAAAATGCAATAAGATATTCTCATGATGCTGGGCAGCAGCAGCCAGCCCCACTTTCCAGTCAGCCAGGGATCACAAGGGTGAACAACTCATACCCTTACAACCATTCTATACCAAAACGGCCATTCTGTTTTCCACTTTCAGTACAATATTCAATAAATTACATGAGATATTCAACATTTTACTATAAAATAGGCTTTGTGTTAGATGAATTTGCTCAATGTTCTGAGCACATTTAAGGTACGCTAGGCTAAGCTATGATGTTTGGTAGGTTAGGTGCATTAAATGCACTTTGGACTTATGATATTTTCAGCTTATGATGGGTTTACTGGGTCATAACCTCATCCTGAGTTAGGGCAGATCTGTACTTGTTTGGGTCCCCTTACCTAAAAAGAATTTAAAATATCTGGATCTAGAATATGTGCCACGTGGATCCCTCAGTCATGATTTTCTACAGAATACTATGCTGATTCTTGAGAAAGATTACCTAGTACCAGAAGCATTTCTGTAGGCCCAAAGGGGGTTTCTGTCATCAATAAAAGCAGGCTTCTGGAGTACTGTATTCACTCCTCAGTGGGGCCAGGCTTTTGTGACTTCAGCCTATTTGGCTGGCCTGGCACACTGCAGTAATCTCTCTCAGAGACATAAACCTAATAGTAATCTGTCTCATGCCTTCCTTCAACATAAGAAAATCATTCAATATAAGATACCAGATTAACAGAATGAAGGATAATAACTATATAAAAACTATGATTTCAATTGATACCGACGTATTTGACAAAATTCAACATTCTTTCATGATAAAAACACTCAACAAACTAGGAATAGAAGGAAACTACTTCAGAATAAGAACTGACATATACAAGAAACCCACAGCAAAAATCATACTCAATAGTGAAAAATGAAAGCTTTTCCACTAATATCAGGAACAAAATGCCCATTTTCACTACTTCTATTCAACATGGAATTGGAAGTCCTATCCAGAGCAATGAGGCAAGAAAAATAAGTCATCCAGACAATGAGATACCACCTCATATCCATTAAGATGATTATCAAAAAAAAAAGAAAGAAAGAAAAAGAAAAAAAAATGATAGCAAGGATGTGGAGGAATTTTAACTCTTAAGCATTATTGTTAGGAACATTTAATAGTATAGCCGCCATGGAAAACATTATAGTGGTTTCTCAAAAAAATTAAAAAGAGAATTACCATATGACCCAGCAATTTTGCTTCTGGGTTTATACTTTAAAAAAGCATACTTAATAAAAGTCTCTAAGAGATATTTATATAGATATTCACAGCAGCATTTGTATAATAAATAAAACACGGAAGAAACTCAAGTGCCTATCAACAGATAAACATATATGTAACATTATACACGTACAATGGAATATCATTCAGCCTTATAAAGGAAGGATATTCTGACATATACTACAACATGGATGAATCTTGAGGACAAAATACCAAATGAAATAGGCCAGTCACAAAAGACAAATGCTGTATGATTCCACTTTTATGAAGCAGAGTAGTCCAAATCTTAGAGATATAAAGTAGAATGGTGGATGGCTGGGGGTAGGGGAGGGGGAAATGACAAGGAGTTTTTATTTAATGGGTACAGAGTTTCAGTTTTGCAAGATAGAAAGTTCTGGAGATGGACAGTGGTGTTGGTTGCACAAGAATATAAATGTACTTAATACCTGTGAACTGTACAGTTAAAAATGGTTATGATAATAAGTTTTATGTTATGTGTATTCTAACACAATTAAAAAATGGAAAACATATGTGAGGCATTTATAAGGCAGAAATTGTTGTAAGTAACTCACAATTAATTTCACTAAGAAAAATTTAAGGTAGGTTTTAGAATTAACAGATAGGAAAAGTGGCACAACATGCCCAAGTTCACACAGCTGGTAAGTGAGAAAGCTTGACCTGAACCCAAGCAGTGGCAACAGTGTCTGTACATCTGCACTCTTAACAATCAAATTACCATCTATTCTTTACAATGCAGGTAAAGACAAAAAAGCCCTTGTGTGAAAACTTTATTTTTTATTTTTGGTAAGAGGAAGTAGAACAGTAGTTCTTAGGTCTATTATCAAAATGTCTTTTTATGCCCCAGAAGATTTTGAGCCTTAGTTCTCAAAGCTGCTAACAATGATCAGGAAAGTGAACACTCAAAAGGATGAAGAGAAGGGTGCCTGGGTGTCTCAGCTGGCTGAGCATCTGACTCTAGGTTTCTGCTTGGGTCATCATCTCATGGGTCCTTTGATTGAGCTCCATGTCGGGGTTCCACACTCAGCAGGGTCAGTTTGAAGATTTTTTTCCCTCTGCCCCTCCCTCCTACTCACACTCACCCTCTCCCTCTCTAAAATAAAAATCTTTTTTAAAAATGAAAAATAAAAGGATGAAGAGAATGGTAAGAAATGAATGAGCAATGCTGAGTAGCAAGAACTGTGATTGTGGAATGAACTGGTCTTGTGCTTTTAGATGGAGTGGGGGCATACTGTGAATATGGGATTCACAACTGAATTTCTTTCTGAGGCCAGGGTCTATTTTGTGCCAGCCTTGGTGCTCAGAGTTTTCATAAATGTGCCTTAACTTCATCTCTCACAGTGATTCTGCATTAGGGAAACTATTATCTATTTATTCCCATAATGTTGCTTTATATCATGAAGAATATTCCAATCTGAAAACCATTTTTCTCAAAACAATTTTTAACTTTGTATATTGTTAAGTAATGATTAAGCATTGTCAATTTTCTTGGACTTAGACAAATTTGGGTAAGCTATTTTTCTTGAAGTTTTGTTTGATTTAAATCAATTCATCAACAGGAGACACGGCTTTAGAAATTACTCCCATGATATCCTTGTTTGTACAAATAAAGTTGATGTTGTGAGACAAATAATAAATAAATAAATAAATTCATCAGAGTTTTTTTTTTAATTAATTCCCTTTATCACCAAATCACATTCTAATTTCCATCTCCCCACAGGAAATCCACTTAATGAATTTATACTATATTTTTAAATTTAATTATGTTCTTTATAACATGTGCACTATTTTTTTCTGTGCATGCATTTTTCCTTCTGGAAACTATTTTCCCTTTAGTTATGAGAAACAAATATTCTCTTCACACCAGTAAGAGAATGGGCACAGTTTTATGGCAAATTAGTTACGTCTTGGTGCCCCTGTTTACCGTGTTCTTTCTATAGCATTTAATATGTGCCATTTTTGCATTGATGGGCCACCTGGACCTTATTACTTTGGTCAATCCAACACTTTCACTTAGCCTGCCATTCTTATCCAAAACCTGTCAGTGTGTGTCTTGTATGTGTGAAGTGTATTTTTTTTCCGCAGATGCCAGTAATGTGCTTGCTCTTATTCAGCAAGTCAGTATAACTAAAACAGTAGTTGTTGTTGATACATTTAAATTTGAAATTTCCATCAATCTGTGTAAATGCTTGCCTATCATTTGTCATGATCAGTGTCCACAGGAGCTCGAGGGAAAATAGTTCAATCATCACAATTAATACTATTAATCCACTGTCATATTTGAGCCTGTAGTGTGCTGACTCTAAGAAAAATAATTATCTGTAAAATATATGCCAGAAAAAAGAAGAGCACATTACTAGAGGATGCATGCTGACCTTTTACCTTAGAGTAAAATGGGCTTATGATTTATTTCTATACCAATTAGCTAGAACTTAAGAGAAATTGCTAGCCAATTAGGATAACATAGAAAAGTGACCTTAAAGGCTATTCTTGTGCTTTAAATATAATTCAAAATATTGTTGATAATCTATAAAACTCTGCTTTATGATGTAGTTAATTTAGGTTTCAAGGTGAAGTATGGCACTGAAATAACCAGCTGGACTCTTCAGACATAATGCCTTGCTTTTAAACTACCTTTGCACATTGATTTTTTCTGATTGAATAGGACTTTTTATAGCAAACATATATTTTATATTCATTAATTTTAAAGATTCAGTAATACTTCATAAAGTAAATTACTTGCAAATAACACAATTTTGGGCCAGGGGGACAAAATTTTTTTAAATTTTACATAAAGTGTTAATCTTAGAACTATAATTACTACATTCATTTACTTGTGGTTAAGAGCTGAACATTCTGAAAAGAATATGTGATAACCAGATTATTGATTTATGGATTTAGGGCTTGGTTATTTATACCAATAATCTGATACCACTAGAATCTCATCAATATCCTGTTAGTAGGAATAGGGTATTTAATGACCAAAACCTACTATTTGGTCACTTCCTATATTATTTCTTCTTTTTTCTTCCCTTCTCTTCACTATCATCCCCTCCCCTCTTTCTGCCTCCCTCTTCTGGCCTGCCCTTCTTCCCCCTTCTCTTTCTCTCTCTTCAGCTGAGACTTTCTACCTGTTATTCCTCCTAATCCAACTCTTAAGAGCCTAGTATTTGGTACACGTATTGAACTTCTCATGGCTTAAATGTTGCCTTCTCTGTAAACTTTTAAATAGATACAAAAATATTTTTCCCTCTCTTTCAATAGATTTTCCCTAACTCTGGCATAATAAGCATTGCATTTGCTCAATGTTTTGTATGTGTTTCCTATCCCTCTCCCTGACCCCTTGAAAGGCAGGGCTAATGTTTTCCTTATCATTGTATCCTTAGCCTTAATACAATTTGTGAAATACAGATTTGTAATGAGTGTTTATCTTGTAGATGAATACTTGTATTTTTAGGTTAATTTTCCCAATTGTTCAAATAAGTTAATTTTGTTCTCTTTGGAGACTTTCAAAGGGGATAGTACAGGGTTAACACATTCTCCACTTTCAAGGTGCCGAGTCCATGTGGAAGGATAATTTATCTAAGAGATGCTTTCCAACAGTCTTCTACAATCTTCTGCAACAAAGCCACGAATCTGAAAATTCCAACATTGGTCTTCCCAACCAGAGAACTTGGGAATCTCTTATATGCTACAGTTGAGTCAGGGAAGTGCTGAAATTATGTTTATTTTTTTCCACCTATCTTTGGACTTGGGTGAAATGCCACTGAAGTATTTTGATCTAGGAGTCAGAATATAAAATGTTAAAACATGTAGTAATAACAGTAACTATAGCAACTATGAGAGGAACAAAAACAACAGTAAGATTCACTGATAGTCTTCCATGACTAAAATTGTTGATAGGCATTAGGCATTTCTGGGGATTATAATTTATTTTTTATGAGTATGAAAATCCTACTTTTTTTTAAGATTTTATATATTTATTTGAGAGAAAGAGAGCAAGTACAAGCAGAGGGAGAGGCAGAGGGAGAGAGAAAGGGAAAAGTAGACTCCAAGCCTGAGGTGGGACTCAGTCCCAGGACCCCAGGATCATGACCTGAGCTGAAGGCAGACGCTTAATCAACTGAGCCACCCAGTGCCTGAAAATCCTACTTTCAAGAAAATCTTCTGAGAACTTCACATAAATACCAACCTTTATATGGTTAATTTATAAGAAATACTACAGAGTACTGAATGGTCTTACTTGAGAAACTTGGGCAATAAATATATTGCTAAAATTTAAACAATTTTGATCATCATTCTCAATGAAGAATATTAGAAAGTGAAAGTAGGCTTTAAATGAACAGTGGAAGGAGAAATAGCAATGAAATTCCATTTATAAATTATTTGCTGCCTGACAGTATACTAAGTACTAAACTTTTAAACATTTCTAACTTTATATTCAATGATAAAATGCTATTACTATGCCCATTTTATATAATAGGAAATAGGTAAGAAAGGGTAAGTAATTTCTACGTTGTGACTCAGCAAGTTAAGTGTCTGGATTAAATTCAAGCCCAGTTCTGTCTGTCTGATTTAAAAGGCTATGCTATTAATTACTAATTCCTTCACTTTTCATAGTAAGATGCCTTCTCACTACTATGCCAGATATATTTGCTCTGCACTTTCCCCCTCACTGGGAATTGGCTGTTCTTCTAGATTTATTAGTTAGTTGCTTAAAGAGGAAGGTAGAGAAAGGTTTGAAAGGTTATTGCAGTTTTGTGAGAGGACAGGAATATTTCTTTTGGGAAAAAAAGGTAAGAATGTCTGAAGACCTCCTTTTTCCTTATTTATTATGGATTGCATTCTTTAAACTTTATAAGAAAAAAAAATCTAGAAATAAAAACAACTACCATACATAGAGCACTCAGTGTGTGCCAATCACTATGTTAAATACTTTACATATATCATCTCTAATTGTTAAAACACTGCCTCAAAGTAAATGTTAGTTTCTTGTTTTACAAATGAGGGAAATTATCTGCTCAATGATTACAGATCTAGGACTAGCAGTTGTCGTATCCTATAAAGAATGAAATGCCCACGTACTCTCTACTCTAGCAAAGTAGAGGAAAAAAGATTGACAATATTAAGCGATGGAATAATCTTACATCGAGGTAGAAAGAGAGCATCAGTAGAATGAGATGATGCTGTAGAAAGAGATGTTTTCTCTCTTGGATTATGAATTTGAAATTTCTACAGATGAAGCAGTGACCCATTTTAAAGGATGATACTAATATACTAATTGATAGTGTATGTATCATTTAGTGAACACTTAGCATTCTTTACAATATAATCTCCATTCTTACAAGAACCTTGTGAGGGAGCTGATGTATGTATTTCTAACTCCAGATTATAGATGAAGTAACAGAGACTTTGAAAGTTTCAAGACCTTGTCTAAAGTTATACAATTAATTGGTGAATAGAGTAAGGATTCAAATGCATCACTGGTTAATACCTTGCCTGATGCTCTTACCTAAGGAAACATCCTATTAATAATATTGTGTTAATGGTATCTTTTTAATAACAATCTATGAGTTAAGTATAAGTTACATCCAAAGTAATATATCAAGCCAGAAAAATAGAGATTTTTAAAAAAAGATTTTATTCATTTATTTGAGAGAAAGAGAGCATGAGTGAGAAAGCACAAGCAGGGGGAGTAGCAGAGGAAGAGGGAGAAGCAGACTCCCCACTGAGCAGGGAGTCCAGTATGGTGCTGGATCAAGACCCTGAGCTCATGACAGTCACTTAAACCGACTGAGCCACCCAGGCGCCCCTACAGATTTTTTTTTTTTTAAACTAGATAAAGAGTGGCTAGCTCTGGCTCACAGACTTTAGTCCCATTCAAGACTTGTCACAGAGACTAAGACCCTGTGCCCAAATCAAAAGCTGTATCAGTTGGAACTCAGTGGAAAGTTGAGGAGGAAGAGCCGAATGATTTTGTGACCACCAAGAATGCTGCTTATCCCTTCAGAACATGCATCAGAGATGGCTAGTTGCAGACCATCCCTTAGTTCTGAGATTGATTCCCAGCATACTGTGATATCAGAATCTCTTTTGCTCTGGAGCTGAACTTGTAAACCAAAGGCTATTATTATTAGTTGGAACTGGATGGGGCTGGGATAAACGGAACCTTAACTATATATTTATAAATGGGTTATTGTATCTCAGGGGAACATAAAAATCAAGAATTCAGTACATATTTGACAGTCTGTTAGGATTTTTTAGTATAATGGGAAAATGTAGACTGAGTTTTAGAATAATTAAGGGAGATTTGTGTTTTGACATGCAAATATAACTCTAAAATGTTGATTAATGGACCAATGCCAATAGGGAGATCTCTAATGGAAAAAAAAGTACAAGAATTTGCAGTATTTTTTATCAGTGACTTGGATCATGACATAGAAGCCACCCTTTTCGTATTTGTGGATGACAGATTTAGGAGGATTATCTAATATATTTCATGACACTGGCAGATTTCAAAAATCTTGGGCGCCTGGGTGGCTCAGTTGGTTGAGCGACTGCCTTCGGCTCAGGTCATGATCCTGGAGTCCCTGGATCGAGTCCCGCATCGGGCTCTCTGCTCGGCAGGGAGTCTGCTTCTCCCTCTGACCCTCCTCCCTCTCATGCTCTCTGTATCTCATTCTCTCTGTCTCAAATAAATAAATAAAATCTTAAAAAAAAAAATCTTGATAGGCTTGAATGATGGACTAAAACCAGTAAAGAAGAATTTGACAGAAATAAATGTAAGATTACCCATTTAGATTAAAAGCAGGTTACATAAATGTAGATTCAGGGAGTCCTATCTCAAAAGCAGCTCGGTGAAAAAGACTAGATGTTTAAGTTGGTGACAGAAGCCAACAATAAGACATAAATAATAAATTCTAGGCTGCTTTAATAGCCTTGCAAAAATATGTAATACCTATATGGCAGTACTTTTCAATGTAGACTTTAAAGATCCATTATTGAATCTTGAATAAATTAGTGGGTTCTGAAGAGCAACTTATTTTATTTTTTATAACCAAAAAAAAAAAGAATAGGATAGAATAGGATTGATGGAATAAAAAATACAAGATCACATTGTTCATACAAAGGAATAATTGGGGAAGGTCCAGGTAAAGAGACAGACAGACTATATTATCAACTACAAGGGGGCCAGAATTCTTGACTATTGCAATTACTTCTGAATACCCAGTACCCAGTACACAGACAAGAAAAGTACATGGCATATGAAATATACTCAATAAATGTTATGCCATGAAATATGATGAAAACTATGGCTCACATGAAAAAGTTTAAAAGCCACAGCCTTCTGTCACTCTGCATCATCAAGACACTGGAGCACTGGGACACCTGAAAATTTTGTAAGGTATATTAACATATTATGGAGGCTCCAAATGAAGTTTATCAGGATGGAGCTATCTGATTTAGAAACCATACTACTGTAGAAACTATGGGAGTAGTGATATTTAACCCAAAAATATTTTGGGACTACACAGATATCTTTACATGAATGAAGAACATTCAAGTGGAAGTATGAACATTTCAACAGATCTTACACTAGGAGGCACACTTTATTTATTTATTTATTTCTATGAGAGGGGGAGAAAGAAGGAGAGAGAGAGAGCATGTGAACAGGGTGAAAAGGCAGAGGAAGAGAGGGAATCTTGAGCAGGCTCCATGCCCAACTCAGAACCCCAGGTGGAGCTCGATATCACCACCCTGAGATCAGGACCTGCGCCGAAATCAAGAGTTGGACGCTTAACCAACTGAGCCACCCAGGCACCTCTAGGAGGCACACTTTAAAAAGTTTTTTTATAAAAAATATTTCCAGTATGAAATTGCTTCCGACGCTTTTATTATTGTGATGTCTTGATACTGATATTTTTTAAAACAGATAAATTGCTTAATTTACAAGGAGGATAGATATTGTAAATTCTTTCCTGAGTCTATTTAATTTTTAGTTCAATATTTTTTGGTGTAAAGATTATTTCTATATTTTTTTAAAATAATTAAAATAATTAATTGGTTATAGTTGGTTGGCTGTGCTAAGATTAGTGTAACTGGTACTGCAAAGGAATCCAGAAAACAATTGCATTATAGTAACAATATATTAATTAATGTAGCCACTTTCATTGTCTCTGAGAGAGAGAAAAATAGACGAAAAAACTTGTTTGTAATGACCATTTTTATAAAAGAAAATCACCTATTTTCTTATAAACAGAATCAATTATTCTTCACATGATAGCTTAGATTAAATTGAATTAGATGTTCTTTTTAAACCCAACCCAAATTCTCATTAGATGGTCACTGAAATAGTTTAGCTAATTCTTCATAGAATATAAGAAACCCACTAAATTGAATGGTATTATTGGGATTAATAATAGATCCAGAATTCAACAGTTTCAACTCCAATGGTAAAATATTTTACAAGTAAATACGAAGAATTAATTTTTCCTTGGAATCAGATTGACATTTTATTATCATCACTTATTATATAATCTATATTTTATTATATTTTTAAAACCCAAACTAACAGTTCTCAAAATTTTTAGAATTTAGGGTTTTTTCTCTGATTATAAACAAAATATGCAATTTTTGTAGATAATTTAAAAATAGAAAAAGGACAAAAATAAATTACTTATCATTACTCAAAGCAAACCCATTGTTAACTTTTCAGTGTTTATTTGCAGTTATTTTTCACACATGTATTTTTTAAATTTGGGATTATATTAAGGTTAGTTTGTAAGCTATATATTTTGTTCCAATGACCTTTCAGATGATTCCTATGCCATATGTTAAAAATAATATTTTTCTAAGTATAAAATACACACAATTATTGTTTGACGGTAAGTGTCCTACATTGTTACTATTTTTTCCTAAATGGTCTATTTTTTCTTTCTTTCCACCCATGAATATTGTATATCTCTCATATATATGTTTATACATATATAAACCTATTCCTGAAGTATAAATAATCACATATACATGTAAGTCTGCTTTTGAAAAGGACGTATATGTCCAATAGAATCTCTCTTGTTGCATTTCTTAATCAGTAAATTTATCCACAAAATATGACAAGATCACGTTACTAAAATTTTATTTTCCCTAAGAGAGGGAAAAGAAGGGAAGAAAGAACAATTAAAGTATTTTCCTAAGGGAAATAATTAAAATCTGAATATTTTAAGGAATATGCAGCAATTTGGGGTTAAATAAAACCCTTCAGGAATTTATCAGTCTGTAAAATGGAAATGATAAAAGAGGGTATAAAATTCATCGTAGTCTGAAAGTCAACTTGAGATATATAGAGAGAGCTTTTATTTATAACTTTTACTGCTGTATGGTCATCTAAATTCTTTTTTATTATTATTATGATTTGTATTCCTAAAGTCACTTTTAGTGTGAAGTAACATTCTTTTGGTTGAATATTGTATAGCAAACACAACTGAATATTGGCAATGTTATATTATTTAACATAAGGTGGCATCAGTGGTCTTGTGGTTTTCAAATATTTCAAATATTAAGTTAGAATTTCAGATAACCACAGAGGAAAACACTGCTTAAAACAAACAAACAAACTCATCACAGATCTGAAAAAATAAAGTCATTAAACTATCCATAAATTAATTCTAGTACAGTCCAGAACTTTGAAAATGAGTAGCAACACGCCTTATTGAATTTGAAAAGAACTGCAAATCACATACTGTTCATAAGTAGAACTGCTCTCAAATAAAATTAGGATAAAGGAAAAGATTATTGAAATGAAGATAAGGAATATAGCTTGTTTAAAAAGTTATCCATGAATAACTACCTATCTGTACTAAAATACTATCTGTTGTGAGTTTAATAGGACAATAATATTAGTTGTCAACATTACAGAATAGTTTTAGATAGACTCAAGCAAAATGAAAGAATGAGCAACAAAGGACATTCAATTTCTCATTTTAACAGTCTACACCTGCAATCTCAAGAGAACAAATGGTAACATATGCTTGGCATTATTTACTAGGACAACATCTCATAATGGAGGTAAGGAGGAGCTGAGAAAATGGTCTTGACTTACTAATGTGCTCAGAAACCACAACCTGAAATGAATGAACAGAAAAATACGGAAGTCAATAATGCCAACTGGATGATATCCCAATGGTGAGGAGAATCAGATACACTACCTTTACAATAGTATACACAACACTAATGAAAAGGAATTAAAGGAAATACACAGAATTCTCAGGGAGCGAGCCATGAGGAAATGTTTCCTTAGTATATCTTCTGTGCCAAGCACTGTTTTAAGAACTGGGGGATTTGGTAATAAATGAGATTACTCCATAAGTCCATCTTCTTATGGAATTATTTTTGGGTAGGCATGGGGCTGTGGGAGTGTAGAGGGATTTGGGAGTGGAGAATATAGCTAATAAACTACTAAATTACTACTTCAAAAGAACAAACAAACAAAAAGGAGCAAGATAATTTTAGATAGTGGTAAGTGGAGAAAGAAAACAAAATGGGATGAGAGTAAGAGCAATTTGGGAATTCGAACAGTGTTTTAGGAAGTAAGAGTATTATAATTGATTTTGCAAGCATAGTCCAGATTAACTTTAAGAGCATACAAATAATTGGGGACTTAAGCTCTGGGAGTAACTTAAGGTGGTAAAAATGAATAGCAAACTGAGTCACAAGAATAGAAGCTGAGCCTTCTCAGGTAGGTACTAAATATATTATATATTCTAGTTCCTACTCATTCTTTAGAATGTATTATCCAGAGGCAGGGGGATATAGAATGAGAGTCACTAGAAATTTTGTGGAATTTAGGAGTAAATGTTAAAATATTGAATTTAAAATATCAATGATCAATGGCTTTATTTGGCATATTCTAGTTTTAGTAATTCAACTTCTTTTCTTCCACATTTCCATATTATAATCTAGGCACTGTACTAAGATTCTTCAAAAAAAAACGATGTGAAATCTCTTAGGGAATTTATTAATCAGTATAAATGAATGATTACTAATATTAGAACAAAACAAATAGCATAGGGGAAATACATAGCGTTGTCAGTATTTAAGTGAGTTGTGATAAAGAGAAACTTTGAGATGTTCCATATTCGTAAAGATTGAAACATGACTTCTAAAACATTTCTGAAGTGTTTTATACAGTCAAATAGGAAACATGCTAAAAGTTAAGTATGGGCATTTGAAAGATTCATAAACATCAGTCACAAATGATTTATTCTGACATGGGAACATGCACATGGGATAAAGTACGTTTTGAATGTTTGGAATATGTGGTTAAAAATAGGGTTTATTCTTTTTCTTATATGAAGAATTACTAACCTAAAAGCGTGATCTACTTACCAAATGGATTTTAAATATTTTGTTCAAAATATTCAATTACTAACTTTGTCATTATAGTATCTATAATTAAGAATAAGGAATAGGAATGTAAAATCTAACATTTCTCCAAAGACTATTATATAAAATGTTTGTGAAAATACGGGGATCAAATATTACATTAATAGGTTCTTGCTGAGGATCATTCTTATAAAATAAAAAACTTGTTCTCCTGTGAGGGAACTTGAAAAATAGTTCTGATGACTAATTAACTGATTAATGTGCTCTTTCTTTTCATTTTTTGACAATCAGTGTCCACAACTTAAAAGCCCTATTTATAAAAATTATTTCTCAAATTATAATTTTACTAAAAATAACACATAAACATAGACATCGTGGTGTCAATAATATCTCCTAAAATTTATTTAATTAAATGTCCTATTTATGCAATTTCATGTACAATACTTACACTAATTAGATAGAATATGTGACTAGATCTTGCTGCTATATAATAAAAGACCTTAATGTATTTTAGACAGAAAAAAAAGGAAATAATCACCCAAGCTTTAGGTATTTTAAAAAGGGATAATGGTATCTTAAAAAGAGATCAAACGTGGCGCCTGGGTGGCTCAGTCGTTGGGCGTCTGCCTTCGGCTCAGGTCATGATCCCAGAGTCCTGGGATCGAGCCCCGCATCGGGCTCCCTGGTCTGCGGGAAGCCTGCTTCTCCCCCTCCCACTCCCCCTGCTTGTGTTCTCTTTCTCGCTGTGTATCTCTCTCTGTCAAATAAATAAAATCTAAAAAAAAAAATTTCCTTCTTTAAAAAAAAAAAAAAAAAAAAAAAAAAAAACAAAAAAGAGATCAAACAATACGGAACAATTAAAGGTAGTATTTTCCAAGGAATCTGTCTGGAACCAGTGTCTGTGGATACTCTCTTAGAAAACACAAAAAGTAACTATACCTCTTTTGCATACAACATAGGAATTCCAACATTGTCTGTAATATTATCAGTAATATTATCTCATAATGATTATCAGTCAGATTATCTTTGAAAACATATTATAAAAATTGTGATGGATAAGAAACCTAAAGTCAATAAAGTTGATAGCAGTGACATGAGTTAAGACGGCCTTATATTTCTCTGGCCAGACAAGTTGGTCAGTTACCAATGTACCTCCTTTTTCCTACTACTTAAATCTCTGGAAAGCAGTGGTAAGTCAATTTTTATAGAACAATGAACTACGTTATATATGATGATAGAGGAAGCTCCTGAAAGGTGGTCTCAAAATATCTATACAACTATTATCAACTCCAGCTGAAATCATTAGGTGAATGTTGATAAGGAACTTTATAACAGATAGATTAGGCTGACAACTCTTGAATCTTACAGTCATTCTTCACATCACTAACACTGAGATAATCTCATACCATGTATTACCCAATGTGGTACAGTATGAATTATACACACTACAATAATATGTTCTTGGAGGAAAAAAAAAAAACACAACAAACCTCTGAAACTAACTACCAGTTTACAGACAATATGGAGGATAAAGGCTCATGTTAAACTATGCTATGAAGTTGTTAGCAACCAAATTCAGAGTCTGGAAAATTCTGGAGTACACAATTAAGCAGCACCAACTATCAAATGACATGAGAAAAAATATAAGTGCGGAATGATTCTAGAGTAAAGGAGATTTAAAATACATGAAAACCAAACAAAACATGTGACACAACTCATTTTGATCCCGATTCCACTATCAATTATAGAAGACGTTTTTGAGATAATCAAAAAACATTAGAGATAGACTAGGTATTAGATGATATTGTAGAGTTCTTGTTTATTTTGTAAGGTGCTAAACAAAATATCCTTATTCATTGAGATATACATAGAAATACTTACTGGTGGAGTGATGTAAAGTCCGAGATTTGCTTACAAAGAAAACTGGACAAACACATAAAGAAAAAAGTTTGTGTATGTGTGTTATGGGGGAAGAGGGATAAATGAAATAATGGCAAAACATTAAAAACTGTAGTAGGTAAAAGAGGCAGTAAAAGGACACCCCGCCCTCCACCAGGTCTCAATCTTGAAAACCTATGAGTATCTTGTTATATGTCAAGGGATAATTAATGTTGCAGATATGTTTGCTTATCAACTGACCATAAAATGGACAAATTTTCCTGAAGATCCTACAGTGAAGAGGGTAGTGAATCAATGCAATCATAAAGGTTTTTGTAAGTGGAATAAGAAGGCAGAAGGGTAGAAACAGGGAATTGGCAATATGAAAAGGATTTGGCCTGATGTTGCAGGCTTATGACACCACAAGGCTGTAGGCAGGCTCTAGAAGCTGGAAAGACAAGAAAACAGACTGTCCCCTAGAGTCCAGAAAGGGAATCTGTCCTTATTTTTAGCCCCCTGAGATGCATTTCTGAATTCTGAAGAACTATAGAATAATATATCTGTGTTTTAAACCACCACGTTTATATATTTTTCTTTTACAGCAGCAATAGAAAAATAATGTACTAGGTTATGGGTATATGGGTTTCATTATTCTCTTTACTTTTGTGTTAACTTGAAACTTTCCATAGTAAAATTTCAAAAAATACATTAATATTCTGAAAAGAATTTTCCATAACCAATTTTGTGATTAAAGTCCAGTATCAAAAAGCTTAATTTAAGGATATATGAAATCTAACTTAAATAATATGACTAGTTATGAAGATGTTCTTCATATATAATCAAAGATGTTATAATTTGGTATAATTATTTGAGCAATACTGTACCATTAAAAAATAGGGAAAAAAGCGCGCAGTGTCTTCATAACATTTGAGATGTCACTTTGTAAACACAAACTATGTTGAAAACCACATGATGACATCACCAATTAATAGATCAGGGAAGATGGCACATACCTTTTTTGACCTTCTGTGTTAAGCTTTCACTGTTAATTTTGGAATTTTGCAAGTGAGGCATAGTTATAACAATAAATCCCTCTATAAACACCACATTTTTAGACCAAAAAGTCAAAGAGTGATAATCTATTATTGTCTTAAAATGTAATTTAAAATTGTATTTTATTCAGTAGAATTATATTCACATGAATATTTTTATCTGCCTTAAAGGGAGATGGTGACTTTCGAAGGATGGGGATTTTTTTTCTATCATCTGAAAAACAATTCCCTATATCCTCAAAGAAAATTAATTTTGTTTCAATGCACTTAAAAAAAAAGACTACTTCACAATATAAAGAATATGAAGATTACTTAATGAAATTTTCCCTCTAAAAATCATTTTAAAGTAATAGTAATAAGGGGTGCCAAGCTTTGGTACAGCATAGGACTCTTGATCTCTGGATCTTGAGTTTAAGCCCCATTTTGGGCACAGAGTTTAATTTTTTTAAAAATAAAGATAAAGTAATAAGAAAAGGTGACACAGAAGCAAATGATTTCCAGTGTTTGGCCTGTATATGTGATTCTTGTTCAATGATGTAACACTATCAGAGAGAGCACTGAGCTGATGGGGTTTTGGGATGTAGATGAGGTTCAGTGGGGTGGAGTCTGGAGGTGACGACCAAGAAAGAATTCTTGAGACGTCTTTAGTGCAAAATGGTGGTTTTATTAAAGCATGGGGACAGGACCCTGGGGAGAAAGAGCTGCTGCACAGGGGTTGTGAGGGGTGGCTGATTATATACTTGGGAGTTGGGGGAGGTAAGAGAAAGGGAGGTTTCAAAAGGGTTTTCATATGTTAAAGAAGACCCTCAGGATACGGGGGCCTGGCTATATCAAGCTAAGGTTGTTTTTCCCTCTGGCAAGGCATTAACATTAAGATAGTTGGGAGATTCCTGGAAGAAAGTCACACGTGTCCCACCCAGGAGTGGGGGGTGGAGGGAGGTTGCAGGGTGTCAGCTTGTGCTTTGTCCTCAGCCAGCCTTCTGCTCCCTCATCAGAACAAAGGGCAAATGCTTCTCTCCTTATTCTATGAAACTTGCAAGAGGCATAATATTTCTTTTACATCAATAGTTCATTTCACTTATCATGTAAAAGAGGAGAGGGGAAGAGAGAATGTCAAATTAAGTCACGCAAAATTAATATGATGGTAAAACTGGAGAGAATAGGTGCATTTTTTCAACAGAGTAGGTATTGGTGAGACCCTATATTTGCTTTTATGGCAAAAATTAGAAAATGGTCAAGAATTACTTTGAGAGTAGGTATTTACCTCAACTATGACCTAAAGAATCAATTGGGTTATTTCACAGCTGTTCCTTCACAGCTTGTCTACACTGTGCCTACAGCAACAAGTGCAAGTGATGATTTTGCTATTATTTTTAACATTCTCTGTAATTAAGGTTTAAGGGTAGAGATAAATATATGAGTGTCTACCTCAGAAGGAATATTTAAAGCTTGTTTTTATGTCTGCACTAATCCTGTCCTGTACTTATTTTTCCAGGGAATTACTAGGGAATTGAATTACTTTGCTTCTGAGATTAACCCTGAAGGGCTACACAATTCTTGGGCAAAACTGGCTGGTAGCTTATTAGCATAGAAAAAAAAAACCAACCAAAGAAAAGTTCAATGTGCAAATAAAACACTGATGAGTGAAACAATAAAATGGTGAGAAAGGCTACTTCTTATCCATGGGGAAACACTAAGGGCCAAGTGTGCTGAGTTTTATGCTAATATAAAATTGGTTCCAACAAAATACCCAGTTTTATAACCTAACAAATAAGCCAACTTATTTAAATGGTCTAACAGCAGGGGGGAAAAAAAAAAGAATGCCATTCAAGAAACATCTGTTTAGAAGAAAAGTCTGGAATCATTAAAAATGTATTCATTATAAGATAATTAGTAGGAATGAAATCAATACTGACTTGCCTCAAAGATATGATTTTAATACATGTGGCAATAAACAGTGACTGCTGTGAATAAGGCTTGTGCTTCTTATGCTAAATTAATATTTGTATTATTTATTATTGAATGACATAAGTGACAGAAGACTCTCATAAGCCAATTCAAGATTAAGGAAAGTATTTCATCATGTTATATACACAATAAGAGGAAAAATAAAAGAAAGAGATTGAGAAAAGAGAAATTTAGACCTGTTAAAAGATAAACTGAGGAACATTAAAACTTTTGAGAGTTTATTTGAACAAAAATCTATTAGAATTGGGCAACACCAAACCAGAAGGGGTTATGAGTGCTTCAGGAACTCCGGGAGAGACTTTTATAGAGAAAAGGCAGAAGCAAGGCAAGGAAATTATTGATTGACTATAGCTTAAGGACTAGTTGACTGTCAGTGATTGATTGTCTTTAGCATTTTCATTTCATAACCTTCAGGCATTTATAGGTTTAGATTTTAGTTTGCTTACATAGGCCATCATTAGAGCATCAGAACCACATCAGTCTAATGGCCCCATTAATTAATTTAACCATTCCCCTTATTTGGTCATCCTCTCATACATGAGAGATTAACCAAAAATGGGTTATTAGTGCCACTCTCAGTCCCCATCACAGTTAAATTATTCTTGTCTCATTGTGAAACTCATAGATTATGATGTCAGACTCACGGGAGAATTGTTTATGCTGTTCATCTCATTGTTCATCTTGTTTCTGTTTCTCTAAGCACAGTGAGATCATCTGATGTACTGCTGATAGCTCTGAACATGCATTTAAGAACTTTGACAGATCATAATGTACCAGGGAGACTACAATGGTAAGTATTATTAGGGTAATACCAAAAGACTGACATGCACTCCTTAGCTAGCGCTCCTATGAGCTAAGCCCGTTGGTATCAAATAAATCAAAGAATGTAACTGAAGGGGCACCAAGCTGTTTTAGCCATGTAGCTTGTTTCTTATATTTGCTATAGTACCAGAGATGATCTAGGTATAGACGGAAGCATTTGCTATGGCACAGGCTCCTTGCTCAGCCAATAAGCATTTTAAAGCAATTCTATTATCTAAAACAACCTTAGCAAGAAAGTCTAGGGACTTTTGTTCTTTTATGGCCTTAGCAGTAGATTCAACACCAGGATTAAGGAGCACTGTCTTCCCTTTATTTATTTATTTATTTTTAAAGATTTTATTTATTTATTCATGAGAGACAGAGAGAGAGAGGTAGAGGGAGAAGCAGGCTCCCAAGGAGCAGAGAACCCGATGCAGGACTCAATCCCAGGACCCTGGGATCATGACCTGAGCCGAAGGCAGACGCTTAACCATCTGAGCCACCCAGGCGCCCTGTCTTCCCTTTATTAACAAGAGAAAAAGCAAGGAGCAAAATGGCAAAAGGAATAAAGGTTTCATACTGGAAATGAAAATCTTATCCTTCACCTTGGGCGACCTATTTACCTCAAGATGTTTTCTACTCCTGGGAGGAAACTATTTTAATCTAGATCTCCAGCTGGTTCCAAGAGCTGGGCAGAACCCTTCTTAACTTGGGCATGTGGACCCAAGGTTCAGGTTCCTGAAGTTTGGTAATTACCTGGGTAGTGAGAAGGACCTGGTATGGTCCCTTCCAAGGAAATTCAAGGGCCATTTTTATTCTTAATTGATTCCAAATCACAAGGGTGGAAGAAAACTAGAAACATTAGTTTGGAGAGATATAGCCAGATATTTGAGGAAACTAGAAGAATCTGGGATCCAGCTTGGTTTGCAGAGACAATGAACAGACCTAGAATCTGATATCCACAAGATTGTTATAATTTTCTATTGAAACATAATTTTTTACTCTATAATCACCATCATTTCTATCAAAGATAATCACAGTAAGACTAATTTGTTTGCAAAATAAGTCAAGTCTCATTAAACTTGTAAATATTATTTACACAAGTGCATCAAGAATAGTGACTGACCACATAGGCTCTTTTAAAGTCTACTTTGCTGGAAATTTTCATAAGGTATCTTAGATTGGACTTTTAAAAGCCTCTCCAGTCTAAGAAGTCAAGCCCAGAACCCACCATCAGATTTCACCAGAAGTACTTATAGATTTGGGTGAATTCCTCTCTTCTTGTGGTCCCCAAGATATCCTAAGGTTACTGGGCCCACCAGGGAGCAACCTTCCTTACTCACCTGGTAAGGCTCCCAGGAACCTTGTACATAAGGTACCAAAATAGTTTTTCCAAGGGGCTTTTAATGGCTCCATTAAGTCAACCTTAGTTTCTCAAAACTATCTGGTCATATCTGATTTTACACATATTCTCAAATATGACATTCCAGTCAAGCCTTAGTAATATAACCAATGTTTCCAATTGTGTGTGTGATTTGGGGAAGTTCTTAGAATGTCAAAAAGATCCTATTTGGCTAAATAGGATCTCAGATCATTATGAAACAATACTTATCTATTTAACTAAAGTGACAACAGAAAATTTTAAAGGCAAAAATAGGTTACACAGTTGTGAAAAAAAAACGCAGTTCTTTTAATATTGAGAAGACTGGGTTTTCTTAAGTAATGAAAGACCTCAAAAAGACAATGTGAAATATAGTAAATTACTTTGGCAAGACACAAAATCTTTGCTTTCCATGTAGATTGTCCAAAAGGTAAGAAAACAGAAACAGAACACATATAAAAGAACCAAAAAATTTCACAATCTCTTATCAAGAGCAGACTAATGGTACAAGAAACCATACTCTTTTTTTTTTTTTAAAGGGAGAGAGAGAGAAAGAGATAGAGGCAAGGGGTAGGCAGAGGAAGAGGGGAAGAGGGAGAGAATCAAGTGGACTCCACACCCAGCACAGAGCCTAAAGTAGGGCTCTATCTCACAACCCTGAGATCATGATGTGAGCTGAAATGAAGAGTCAGATGCTTAACCAACTGAGGTGCCCAAGAAAACCATCCTTTTAACAAAGAGATAACCAAATTCTAATTTTGTACCACGGCACTTTTAATATTAAAGCTCATTCTTCAAAAACATAAATAAATCTGTTCCAATTTTAGTTATCTTGACCACACATAAAATTCCTTATCCAAGATTCCTTTTCTACAAACCTTCCAAACTTTTTAAATAATCCATTCGAGTTTCCTTTCATCCTTATTATTTCTAAGTAGTTTATTTGCATATATTGATTAGAATTCTGAATGCTTAGAATCATTTATTCCTAGTGGAAACTAAGAAATAAGCAATTGTGGAACGTCTGCAGCCTGTAGATTGGCAAATTTATAAGTACATTTCACAATTTCTAGAAATATATTTTTCTTCATAGTAAATTATTCAATGTGACACAAAACATGTTTACTAATAGACCCAAATATCTTTAGTTCCTCTGTAAAAGAAAGCCAAAAGTGAATAAACCTGTGTCCAGTAACTAATGTTTCAGTATTTTATCTTATTTGGAAATGATCTTGCTTTTCAGGGAAACCTAGGTGGAATAAAAGTATTGTATTTAATGCTGATATCTCTAAAAACATGACTTGTTTTTATTAAACGAACAAGCTCATACTAGCTTTTTTTTTTACTGAACATTATCCTAGATCACAGGAACTTGAAAAACATTTTGGTTAGTTTCTATATTTCTGAGAATATACCTGATTTGTATAAATGCTTATTTGTTTCTAAGCCAATTAAATAGAGCGCTTTACAAATTAATTTTGGCAATAACATCCAGCGTGAGAAAAATATCACACATCTATCTATAATTTACCTAAATAGACATACATACTATTTTACAATAACTGCAAGTCTCATGAGAAAAATAGGGGACATATTGCTATTGGTATAAAGGATAGGTGGGTTTTGAATAGTTTCTAGAGCAACATTTGTAAAGACTCCATTTGTAAGACAAATACAGTTGTTTTTAATTCCCCAAAGAATTTGATTGCAACCTGAATGATATAAAGAAACTGATTCAGCCATCCAACTACATTATCCTCAATTTGCTTCTTTATACCAGGGAGATCTTCAACTAAGATGGAAATCAAAAGATTCCTATGTTCTTGATTTAGAGGTGCATTTGTTTGCAATGTTTTAATAAATCCTTCCACAATGGCTTCAGAATGTTTTTCTTTCCCTTTGGGTACATAATTTCATTAGGAAAGAAGGCCTAAAAGTTCCCATCAGGTTCTGAATATCAGCTTTCAATCTGGCCAACATCTGACCATAGACCTACTTTAAGAAAAAACAAAAACCCCAAAAACCTTTTGAATGTCTTGCAGGTTTCAGCCACGACAAACAGTAAATATTCTTAGCATGGACTCCCAAAGGTAACCAAAAGAAAGACTTGGACAATTACCCTGAGAGGTGAAAAAGAGTGGTAATGAATAAGGGACAGGCAGGGATAGGTAGGGAGAGATAGGTAGGGGGCCATGGGATCAGGCTCACAAAATTCAAAATGTGGGAGATGAAAGGAAACCAGAGATAAAGGAACAAACCAGACCAACCTGTCCTAGGTGTCAGAGGTGGGGTCTTGTTGTAACAGCTACTTGTGACCAAGAATTACCTGGATCCTAAAAAGGAAGTAAACCACTGAAGGTGCTATCACTAGTCCTTACTCAATGGTGCTATCAACAGAGATGTTAAAAAGATTTAAGTTCCCAGGTTAGCTTTCTATAAAAGACCATCCCTAAAAGCCCTCAGTGGCAACCGTGTCGGGACCCCTCGCACTCCCGAGAGCTTTTTTCTGTATCCTTACACAATAAACTTTATCACTTTACTCACTCTCCGTTGTCCCCGAGAGTCATTCTTTGACTCCGTGAGACAAGAACCTAGCTCTCCCACATCA
Organism: Neomonachus schauinslandi; assembly: GCF_002201575.2. Lineage (NCBI taxonomy): Eukaryota > Metazoa > Chordata > Mammalia > Carnivora > Phocidae > Neomonachus > Neomonachus schauinslandi. The sequence continues at coordinate 79,999,710 of NC_058409.1, read as the reverse complement.
GTAAGACCCTTGCTGCAAACGGAGTGATACCCACATTTGTGTCTGGCCATATTCTGGGGATTCCCCAACCAGATGGTTGCCATGCCTAGTTCTCAGCACAAAACGAGACAAACTACATGCAATAGCTGTCCCTGGGAAAGAAAGCACCAGGAACTAATGTTTTCGTTTTTGTTTTCCTGCCCATCTGAATTTGGAAAGGAAGAGACAACGTGAAATTTTATCATCCTCTTTAGCTGGGCCCCACAGAGGTCTGGGAGCGCTGACCATGTTAAGAATTCTTACCTTTTGCCAGCTTCTGTCAGTTTTCCCGGGTTCCCATCTCCAGGCTTTGCAGCCAGTGAACTGCCCCAACAGTTTTCACCTTCACCGGAAACTGTAGAGGAGGTCCAATTTAAGTCGGACCCAGTCTGACCCCGGAAGGAGTCTGGTTTCTATGTGGGACCCAGTCTGATCCCGGAACCAGTTCCCGGAACGGGTGCGGTTCTGTCAGACCTGTCCAGCCCTATAAAACCAGCCCGGTTTTCAAGTCAGAACAAATCTGACTGTGGTGGTTTCTGGACCCAGTCTGCAAAAGCAGTTCTCAAAGTTTGAAAGCTCATAATGCAAAAGCTACAGAACTGGGATCCAGAATCCGTCAGACACTCCCCCACCTGCTCCAGCCACCTTGAGAAAGCGGCGTGCTCAAGCGGCTGCTCAGGTACCCAAGCCTTGTTGCTGTTGCTCCTGGGAGCCCTCGGGGGTCCCCCTAGGTTCCCTCTTCTGATTCCAGAACTACTAAAAGAAACTGAGCCATATTAAAACTTTTAAGGGAGGTTTTTTGTTTGTTTGTTTTTTTAGCAAAAATATTAGAGTTGGGTACCGCGAAACAGGAAGTGATTAATAGTGCTTCACAGATGGGGGCAGTTTATCAGAGCGAGCGAGAGCTCACAAGCAGGGGGGATGGCAAGCAGAGGGAGAGGGAGAAGCAAGTTTCCTGCCGGGCGAGGAGCCCCAGGTCAGGCTCGATCCTAGGAGCCTGGGCTCATTACCTGAACCAAAGACGGAAGCTTAACCAACTGAGCCACCCGGGTGTCCCATAGGGGAGAGACTTTTATAGAGAAAAGGCAGAAGCAGTGTAAAGAAATTATTGATTGGCCATAGCTTAAAGCCTAGTTAGCTGTTTGTGATTTGTTGTCCCTAGCATTTTGGTTCGGTAAACTCGAGGCATTTACAGGCTCAGAATTTGGTTTGCTTACATACACAACCACAGTATTAGATTCACATCAGTCTAATGGTCACCTTGTTTAATTAATTTAACAGGTAAAATTCAACATTAGTTCCCCTTCACTGGCTTTAAAAGTAGGATTCAGATTTCTGCTTCAGTCAGTTCTAGTCTGAATAAATTTATAGCAAGCAGTAAAGGTAAAACTATTTTTAACTTCTGGATATAGGTGACTGTAGTAGCTATATTTTATTTTTTGTTGTTGTTTTCTGAATTTGGTCATCTTTCAAGAAAGAAAAAAGGTAAGCACACACACACACACCAAAATGGTATTTTTATTATAATCACCTCTGTTAATATGTCATAATTTTGACTTTTTGTGAGTGAAATTGAAACAAATTATTTAAAATTATACTTCATTCCACAGGAATAGAAATGTCATCAAATTAATAGAGGCCAAAGGATGAGAAAGTACTTTTAAAACTGCTCATATTAATGTGTCAGTATTAGTAATTCAATTTTTATTTAGAAATCCCATATATAGGCTCTATATAGTAGCAGTCAAAATGATTCTAATGAAGCCAGCAATGATTCTTCTTAAAAAATATAACTAACTCATATATACAAATGGGTTGTCATCTTTAGTTTTATAATTACATTTATGTAATAAAGCAGTATTTTAATATCCACATTGAAGGCTGCCTTTCACTATTAAGGATAGGTTTGATTCATATTCATATTCAAAAGTCTTTTGAAGTCAGGTCTACATTCATGTTACAAACAAACTGCAGCTTCAGTGTTGGCTCCTTGATGGACAGGAATGAGACTCTCTATTGTTCATCTTTCAAACTAGAGAAAAACTGGAAAAATAATTCACAAGTAAAAACTCATTAACTTCTCCTTGACTTTTTTAAATTGAATGATCAGTTGAGGTCCAACATTTTTTCACCAAAATAGATAGCTTTATAATAAAAGAAAATGACTAATTGTCTTATGTTCATTAAAAAAAGGATTGTTCTCATGTTCTTATGATGAATGTTCTATATTCGAACACTACTTTTTTGATTAGTAATACATTATATACATTATACATTCATTAATATTTTGGGTTTTTTAAACTATTTTTTACTATTTTTTAGTCTTTATATACCAAAATTGCTCTACCAATCCCTATTCATGAAGACTAGGATGTCTGCAACTTTTCACATACTAGAACTATAATTTTTTATGTATTTGTCCATGAACTATGTAAGATAATATATCTTAATGACAAATATATAAAATGACACATACATAAAATATGTGACAAATATATAAAATATATGACAAATGTTTAAAAATGTATGAATATATATGACAATTATATAAAATATGACAAATATTTAAAAATATATGAACAGTATGTATAAAAATTATATGATTATTGCTTTAAGAAAAATTCCTAGACATGCATTATTCAGTCAAAAATTTTAAACATGGGCGCCTGGGTGGCTCAGTCGTTAAGCGTCTGCCTTCAGCTCAGGTCATGATCCCAGGGTCCTGGGATCGAGCCCCGCATCGGGCTCCCTGCTCTGTGGGAAGCCTGCTTCTCCCTCTCCCACTCACCCTGCTTGTGTGCTCTCTCTCTCTCTGTCAAATAAATAAATAAAATCTTAAAAAAAAAAAAATTTAAACATTTTAAGATTTTTTAAAAAATGTAGACAACATTCTTTTGAGGTTTTGTACCATTATATTTTCACCAGACTCTATAGTAGAGGAGGAGTGGGTTTGGAAAAAGATACAAATCTTTTTGAAATAATGAGTAAATATTCATCTAAGCCATCATAATGAGATGTGTCAAAAGAGAGGTTCAGATTAATGATATATAAGTGTTGGCGCCCTTAGCATATTGTTCATAATCAAAACTGTTAGGGTAGGATAATGTCATCTAAGTAGATTAGCCTGAGGAGAAATGATTTGGGGTAAAGTTCTAACGAATTTCACCATGTATAGTTAAGCATAAGAGGAGGAGTCTTTAAGGAGACAGAGAAGGAAAACCCATAGGTGTAGGAGAAAAATCAGGAAACTATAGTGTCACAGAAACCAAGAAAGAACTCAAGAAAGAAGAAATGGTAAGCAGTATCAGCCAAAATTTATCCAACATTATAGAAGTTAATGTGAGCTACCTGGAAAATTGTATAAAACTGAAGATAATGAGGGTTAGTGGACAGAATGAAAACAAAAATAAGGAAATTACGTTTTGATAAGTTGATATATAAAAATGTAGGATGCCATTGAAATTGTTACAGGGTATAAATTTATATAAAGATGCTTATGCTTAATAAGTTTGAATATTCAAGGAAGATATGGATTGAAAGCATTCCTTGGGTTTGGTGACATGATGTTGACTATGATATTCATGAGAACAGTTTTAGTAAAATGGTAGGATTTAAGTTTCATAGGAAGGGTGTTGTAGAATAAGAGAGAATAAGTGGGAGATAAGTATGTAGAATTTATTTTTAAAATTTGTGAAGAGATGGAAAGAATAAAAAAAAAAATTGTGGTCAGCAGTAGTCAGAAGTTCCCAATAAGCTTATAAAACATGTAGTAAAAATAATAGATTAATTAAAAGATTGTGGTACTTAAGATGTCAGAATTATTGGAGGGTGTGGTCCTCAAAGACATGGAGATGATGGACTTGAGAATTGGTTATGCATTTTTGTGGTATAGAAAATTATAGAAGGATGGTTTAGGATCTTGGATAGAAACTGCAGGTAGGTGCCAAAGAATGAAGCAAATGGGTGTCTGTGTGTGTCAGGGGGTGAGGGGTTAGGCTGGGGATAGTGGTGATGCAAGAGAGTAAAACGGCAGCTTGGGCACATAAAAACAAAAATACTTTAGGCAAATATACTTTATTCCTTTGTGATAGTAATATTTTCTAAGTCATTTGATCTGAATGAGATTTAGCCTTCCTAAAGACAAGTGCATAATATTCCATTTTCTCCATAAATAAAAAGAACTGCACAAAGATACCACCCATTGTAGAGCATACAGTGGTTAAAGATTATCTCTTGATTCTTTGTATAAATAGTAGATAACGCTGTTAAATTGAGTATTGGATGAACCCAGAGTTAACAGTAAAAGTTTAGTTGGAAATATGTTGCTTCTAAAGAAACATCGTCATTTAATTTTCATTTCTATTTGAAAAGTATTAGAATAAGCAATAATTATAAAAAATCACCATGGTGTTACCTTTTTTTTTTAAATTTTATTTTATTATGTTATGTTAGTCACGATACATTACATCATTGGTTTTTGATGTAGTGTTCCATGATTCATTGTTTGCGTATAACACCCAGTGCTCCATTCAATACATGCCCTCCTTAATACCCATCACTGGGCTAATCCATCCCCTCCACCCCACTCCCCTCTAAAACCCTCAGTTTGTTTCTCAGAGCCCATAGTCTCTCATGGTTCGTCTCCCCCTCCGATTCCCCCCTTCATTTTCCCTTCCTACTTTTTTTTTTTTTAACATATAATATATTATTTGTTTCAGAGGTACAGGTCTGTGATTCATCAGTCTTCATGGTATTACCTTTTATCTCAAAATCATCCCAATTATGGGTCAGATATTGAGCAGTACTCAGTTGCTATCATCACTACAGTCTGTTTGACAGCAGTGAGATTGCAGAAGACAGATAAAAAGCTTGTAGTCCTCTTATTAGACACACTGAAGGGTTTTATTGTAACATAAATAAATTCTATCATTTTTGATTTTTTAATATCTTCTTTCTTCCTAAATTGATAACCATTAGTGAACTTTTAATGAAAAAGCATGTTCTACTATTTTATATTATCATTAATTTCTCAAATAAAATGCCAGACTACATTATACACTACCATGGTTTACAAACCAGCTTCAGATATAAAGCACACAACATATTGAAGCTCCTTTAATATTCCCTATCCCATTTTCTTTCCACATTATTCATCCCTACACAGAGTCTATTATCATTAATTTTACATTTCCACATGTATTCTCAAACTTTTAATACATATGTATGTATCCATAAACATTTTATATTTTTGTATTATAAAGATTTTATTTATTTCATATATGGAGAGAAAGAGAGAGTGAGAGCAAGCGGGGTGAAAGGTGGCGTTGGGGGGAGAAGAAAGAGGAAAGAATCCCATGGACTCTATGCTGAGCATGGAGCCCAATGTGGGGTTTGATCTCATCACCCTGAGATCACCACCTGAGTCGAAACCAAGAATCAAATGCTTCACCTACTGAGCCACCCAGGCCCCCCCTGTATTATAGATTTAAAATTAAATACATTATAATAGTTTTGTATAATTTTTAGTTGATTCATTTATGAAATTTATCTGTGTTGATAGTGTAATCAAGTTCAAAATTTTCATTAATTAGCATTTTTTAATACTTTTATACCACATTTCCATTATAAATTCTTCCAGCAATGGATATTTGGTTTGTTTCCAGTTTTTTCAATTTTGTAAATGATATTGTCATATTACTATACATGTCTACTTCAGCACATATGCAGGTATATCTTTTAAGCATATACTTTATATTTTATATATTATAATTTTAATAATATAATATGTTATACTGTTTCTAAGTAATAGCATGTGAATATAAAACATTAAATTATAAGGTATATGTAAATATAAAATAAAAGGTAAAAATTATAATTTTATTATATAAAAATAATTATAATAATCATTCATTTGTGGTTTGTGAAGAAGATACTCTGAATACCAAAACTTTCCATGTATGTAGCAAATATTTTCTAGTTTGTTACTTGTTTCTCCTTTTTTGTTAGCTATAGAAAAACAGATGTTTTTCATTTTAACATGTTATAATTATCAGTCTTTTCCTATATGTTTTTGAGTCTAATTTAAAAATCCTTTTCAGGGACACCTGGGTGGTTCAGTCAGTTAAGTGTACCTGCCTTTGGCTCAGGTCATGATCCCAAGCTCCTGGGATCAAGTCCCACATCAGGCTCCTTGCTCAGCAGGGAGCCTGCTTCTCCCTCTGCCTGCCACTCCCCCTGCTTGTGCAGGCTCTCTTTCTCTCTCTCTGACAAATAAGTAGTAAGTAAGTAAGTAAATAAATAATCCTTTTCAAACCAAAATTTTAAAAATTATACATAAGTTTTAAATTTTGCCTTATATATTTCAGCCTTGAATTTACCTGCAACCAATTTTGAATTGTCTAAGGAATTTAATTTTGTGTGTATATAGTAAACTAAGCACGCTTTATCAAATTGTTCAAACTTTGCTCTAATCCTAATTACTTGAAACCATCTTTGCTACACAATAAACACTCATACATTTTTTATTCAAATTCCAGGCTTTCTATTCTGATCAATTAACATCTTTGTTTGGGTCGCCTGGGTGGCTCAGTCGGCTGAGTGTCTGCCTTTGGCTCAGGTCATGATCCCAGGGTCCTGGGATTGAGCCCCGCATTGGGCTCCCTGCTCAGCAGGAAGCCTGCTTCTCCCTCTGCCTCTGCCCCTCTGCCCACTGGTGTGCTTTCTCTCTCTCTCTCTTTCAAATAAATAAATAAATAAATCTTTGTTTATCCCAGTGTAATATAACACTTTCCAGTAACTCAAATTCAGTAATATTTTGACGCTAACTAAGGTAATAATTATGAACAAGACTATGTAACCAAAAAGTCCAGGTTTAAATTCAGTCTCCACCACTGTGTGAAAATGGACAAATTCTCTGTCCTCTGTGTGACTCTGTTTCCTCATCTACAAGATGGGGGTTATATTACTTATATAATTCTTGTGGGAATTAATAATATTTTAAATGTTAACATTTTAAAAATAATGTTGGCAGCTAGAAAGTACTATATAAACGTAAGGATCATTATTATTATTCTTGATGTAGCAAATCATTTCTTTCTCCAAAAATTTTGGTTCTTGTCCATTCCACATATTTTTTAGCATGAGCTTTTCAAGTTTCATGAGTATAACCAGTTGGTATTATAAATGGAATTACACTAATTTTATCCGTGAATTTGGAGGGAAGTGGTATGTGTATGGTAGTGTTCCCATCCATTACATGGTACACTTTCCTCCTTCCCTGTCTTCTTCCTCCTCTTTTTCCTCTTTCTTCTTGGTTTTCTGTAATGTCTTTCCATAAAATCATATATTCTCCACAAATATTTTTACACAGCTTTGTTAAATGTAGTCATCAACAACCTAATATTTTTATTTTTTTAAAATGTGATTTTTCTTCAGTTATGTTGCCTCTATTTTTGCTTCTGCCATGTGGAAAAATAATTCTTTTTGTATAATGAAGTTATGATTTACTGCACATTGACCTAATAAATTCAAATAATTGTCTGTAGAATTTAATTTTCTATGCGAATAAAAATATCTGTAAGTAATGAGAGTTTTTCTTTCAATAGGTATACTTTTTTTTCTTACAATTTGCCTTACTTAAGGCCTCAAATAAAATATTGAAAAGCAGTAATGAAAACACTCAACCATGTCTTTTTATTTTTGATTTTTAAATAAATATTTTAATTATTTATTTGTCACTATTGTTTACTGATAGATTTTTAGAGGATACAGTTTACTCAGTTTGGAAATCTCAGGTCTGTTCTTTTTCTACTTTCTTCTTTCTCATAAAAATAAAATAGGTGCTAAATTTCCTAATTATTTTATGGTTTTTCTTTGAGGCATAAATTATTCTATTAATTTACTAGATTTTTAGTTTTTTGAACTTTTCATAGTGATCTTGTTCTATTTATTTAACTTAATGGTATTTTGATCACAAAATGTGGTCTGTCTTTGAAAATTGCTAAGTCTTGCTTTAAGGCTTAAAATGTAACCAGTTTTTAATATGAATAATAGGTTTGATGGATAATTTGTTGATATTGAATTCTGTTCATTCTTCATTGTTTTAAGACTATAATATTTGTTATTTATATTTGTCAAAAGATTGAGGGAGATGATGCTAAAATATGCAATACATATCCCAAATTATATTTTATTACAACATGATGACTCTCTGCTTGAAAATTTATTTCGTCTAATAGATAACCTGATTGTACCATTTGTTTTCATTGCTATTTGATTAGTATAATTGTCTTTTGTCTTTTTAATTCCAATCACTCTTTGACAGTGTAATTTATTTTTATAAAAGGCACAAGGTTGGTTTCTGTTTCTTTTTATTTACTCCTATGAGTTCTGTATTTAACTAGAAAATTTATACCATTTACAGGTATCACAATTATAAATAGCTTTTGACTTTTTGCTAAAATCATATTTTGTAGCATCTTTATCTCTTTTGTTGCCTTCTTTGGATTTAATAAATTTTTCTCTTTTCCCCTTTCTTTTGGTTTTAAAACTGTACGCTCTTTTTATTTATAAGTATTTATGCATAACACATCTATATATTAACATATATATATGTATGTGTACACATATAGACACATTCAGCACTAGTTCTACCATCCTTAAGAAGTATATGGGCCCTTAGAACTTTAGAACTTCTCAAAACTAAGAATTGTTTTCTGTCATACATGTTATTGCTATTTTATATTGAATATATGTTTAGATTGCATACACACTTACCAGTTCCTTTGCTCATTATCCCTTCTTTTTTTATTAGCTTACTTTATATTTCTTGAAGCAAATTTTTTAAACATTTATTAGTGAGGGTTAATAAGTAGTAAACTTAATCAACATTTGTCTAATTTTTTTGTTTAACTTTTCATTCTTAAATAAAAATTAAATAGATATAAAATTATGGATGATTATATTCTCAGCATTTGCAAGAGCTTTTCCCGGTGTTATTATTCTGTTTTTATTATAATCTATTATTGTAATTGATAGTCTGCTATCTGTCTAATTGTCATAATTTCTACTTAAAATGCCTTTCCTTTATGGCTGATTTAAAGCCTTTTGAGGGGTGCCTGGGTAGCTCATTTAGTTAAGCATCTGCCTTTGACTCAGATAATGATCCCAGAGTCATGGGATCCAGCCCAGCAGCAGGGTCCTTGCTCAGCAGAGTCTGCTTCTTCTTCTCCCTCTGCCCCTCCCCCCTCTCGTGCTCTCTCTCTGAAATAAATAAATAAAATCTAAAAAAAAAAATTAAAATCTTTTGAAAGAGGAAATTTTTTAAATATGTTTTTTATTTTTTATTGTTTAAGGTAATCTATATGTCCAGTGTGGGGCTCAAACTCACCACCCTGAGATCAAGAGTCACATGCTCTACTGAGCCAGCCAGGTGCCCCAAAAGAGGGATTTTTGGAAGATGGTAACATAGCAGGTTCCTGAACTCCCCTTTTTTCACGAACACACTATATGTACAGCTGTACATAGGGAAATTATCTATGAAATAAATCCATAAGTTTAAGTGCCTCCTACACATTGTTTGAATAAGAAAATACATTGAAACAGGTAGGAAAGCCTCAGTTTTCCAGATCAGTAAAAACTGAAAGAGTTCATCACCATTAGACTAGCTTTATAAGAAGGATTAGAGGCATTTCTTCAAGATGAAATGAAAGAGTACTCATTAGTAAAAGAAAAATATGCAAGGGGATAAATATATAGTTAAATTCAGAATAAATCATTAAATATGTAGTTAAAGGTAAATATATAAATTCAGAATAATATAGTGGAGCCAGGTATATCACTTATAAATCTAATATAAATGTTAAAAGATGAAAGTAGCAAAAATAACTATAAAATAATCTGTGCATGAACACAAGGAAAAAAAATACATAAATTGTATTTTTTTATTTTGGTGTTTGGTATTATTTTTATTTTATTTTGGTGTTTGTGCGTGATAAAATGAGTGTGTGTGGTGGGGAGTACAAATACAGAGCTTTAGTTTGTGTTCAGTTTAAAGTTATCAGCTTATACCCTGCGACCCAGCAATTGCACTACTGGGTATTTACCCCAAAGATACAAATATAGTGATCTGAAGGGGTACATGCACCCCAATGTTTATAGCAGCAATGTCCACAATAGCCAAACTATGGAAAGAGCCAAGATGTCCATCAACAGATGAATGGATAAAGAAGATGTGGTGTATACACACACACACACACACACACACACACATATACACACTGGAATATTATGCAGCCATCAAAAAATACAAAATCTTGCCATTTGCAACGACGTAGATGGAACTAGAGGGTATTATGCTAAGCGAAATAAGTCAATCAGAAAGACGAGTATCATATGATCTCATTGATATGAGGAATTCTTAATCTCAGGAAACAAACTGAGGGTTGCTGGAGTGGTGAGGGGTGGGAGGGATGGGGTGGCTGAGTGATGGACATTGGGGGGGGTATGTGCTATGGTGAGTGCTGTGAATTGTATAAGACTGATGAATCACAGACCTGTACCTCTGAAACAAGATAGTAGGAAGGGAAAAATGAAGGGGGGGGAAGTCAGAGGGGGAGATGAACCATGAGAGACTATGGACTCTGAGAAACAAACTGAGGGTTTTAGAGGGGAGGGGGGTGGAGGGGATGGGTTAGCCCAGTGATGGGTATTAAGGAGGTTATTTGGAGTATTTATTCTGCCATATTGCTTAACAATATCTCTCCATTTATATATAGGTGTGTGTGTGTGTGAACATTTTTCCTAATCAATAGGACCAGTATTGATTTAACTGTTGGAAAAAAATCACCACAGCCCATACATGCTAATATGCATTATTGGCTAAGAGGACACATAGGAGATTGAGAGCAATACATACAAAATGTACTATATGTGCTACATACAAGGTATGCTTTTTTTTTTTCAGTTTATTCTCTGTAAAGGGCATGTAAGTATAATGATTTCTTCCTTTAGAAATAGTTATGTAGGGCGCCTGGGTGGCTCAGTTGGTTAAGCGACTGCTTTCGGCTCAGGTCGTGATCCTGGAGTCCCGGGATCGAGTCCCGCATCGGGCTCCCTGCTCGGCGGGGAGCCTGCTTCTCCCTCTGACCCTTCCCGCCTCTCATGTGCGCTCTCTCTCTCATTCTCTCTGTCTCAAATAAATAAATAAGGTCTTTAAAAAAAAAAAAAGAAAGAAAGAAATAGTTATGTAGTAGAAAATTTACAACTTCTAGTGGCAAAAGTGGTGAAAAAAGCCAAATGGGCTTAAAATGTCATTTTGAATTTATCTTAAAGATTGTGTTTTAATTTAGGAATAAACTCATTGATTCTTAAAGAAGACTTTGGGAGGTAGGCACTGACTATATATGGAACAACATCTATAAAACTAAGATAAGGAGGTTACCTGTACTTTCAGCTCTATAAAAAAGAATAAAAAGCCTTTTATGGATAGTACATAAATGAGTATTTGAATTCTTCTACAATGTTTAAATTAATTTTTTTAAATGGGGAGCATAATCTAAGAAAAAAATAATATGACAAAGATTAATATCTTACAATGACTACACAAAATTTCCCCAAGTGCTCCTTTATTTCTTTTCCATTTTCTTTTCTTTTATTTCCATTTGCTCTTAAATTGCTAATCACCTAATTTCCAAAAGCCACAGTCAATTCTGAAGTCATTTACTAGCCTGATAGTCTGAGTATCATATGCCACATTACATAACTATATATGCCAATATAGTCAAAATCTTAATGAAACCAATTAAGCTGTCTGTGCTGTGGCTCTTCAGGTATCTTGTCTCTTTATTATAGAAGTCAATTTCATTTGTTAAGCCCTCTATAAATTTGAACTATACCAAGGAATATTTAGCTAATAGATGTTTTATTGAGGTCCTGGGAAAAAAACCAATAAATTTTTCTATATTCATAGTTATTTTTCTACTTCCTTCCACCCTTTTTGTTGTTGTTGTTCTACCCTACATTATATACAATTCAAGTTGGTTGATATTTACTATTGTGAGATAAACTATAAACACAATATATAAAATATATGTGTCATTTATGTCAGTATTAATGAATATCCATATAACCATCACCTTCAAAAAAAAGATCATTTCTAGCCCTTGAAGCGTCTGCATGCCCCTATCCCAAAAGACTCCTTCCTGCAAAAATGATCACTCTCCTGATCTTGCTTTTTATTTTACTATGTATTTATCAATTAACAACATTGTTTTAGTTTGCCTGGTCTTGAATTTTAGCTTGCCTGGTCTTGAACTTTAAATAAATTAGCCGACAATATATAAAATTGTGTGCTTTGCTTCCTATGCAAAATATTGCCAGCTTATTTTATATTGTTGTATACTGACTATTAGAGTTCTCCAGAGAAACAAAAACAATAGGATCTCTTTCTCTCTTCTGTCTGTGTGTCTCTACACACACACACACACACACACACACACACACACACACACACACACACACACACACACACACACACACACACACACAC